>NC_142772.1:26189125-26491486 GCF_988280905.1 Pimephales promelas
TTTTGGTTGTTTTTGCTTTTTCATTTAACAAATATATGATCGTGATTTCTTATTGTTTATTCAGCTCCTATATTCAGCTTGGTTGTTATTTAACCCTCTGGGGTCTAAAGTGTTTTGGGGTCTTTGAGATATTTTGACATGCCCTGACATTTGTGCTTTTTTCAGTTGCTTATAAACATATTAATGGCACAGGTGAAATTACCACTTTGACTAATGGATGTTGTCGCCTAGAGTTTTTGCTTCAAAACTATCTGAAAATCATCCTGCCTAAGCATTCACATAAAACAATAGATTGTTTAAAATTGTGAAAATTTTTTGAATATGCAAATGAGAGAACGGCCCAACCCCCTCATGAATAATTAGGTGGCCTTTCATTCAGGTGTCACACTAGAAAGAATGCGATGACTATATATATATATATATATATATATATATATATACATACACACACACACACACACACACACACATACATATATATACACATTCACCTACAGGATTATTATTTATTCATTTATTTATTTGTTAGAGGTTGCACGCCTCTGGAGCAACTAGGGGTTAAGTGTCTTGCTCAGGGACACATTGGTATCTCACAGTGGATTCGAACCCAGGTCTCACACATCACGCTCTCAGTGGGCGTGTCACATCAACACGTCATACGCTATAATTAGCTGAAAGGAAAAAGACTGACATCTCTCTCTTTTCATACAGATAAGAGAGAGTTTCAGCTTCATAACAAAAAATCCTTTGTGCCTGTGTGACAAGTATTTACCTAATTCATTTTCCGACGCGTTCATTTTCCGACGCGTTTCAGAATGAACTTCTCTGACAGAGAAGTTCTCTGGTATTCCACTCTGACTTGTCTTCTTCAACCCATGCCCTTCAGGGAACACCGGGGACATACCTTCCATCTCAAACACATGCTGTGTACGTACCGGAAGTAGTCAAGACCACAGCAGGATCGATCTCACTCGGCTTGCCAAGACAGCAAGATGCTGCCAAACCTGGTGAGAGGCAAACGAGAGGTTCGGAGATTATAAATACAAGCTCAGCTTAACAAGTCTTTCAAATCGTGCTTTTTGTGTCGAGTTTCACTATGATAACCTCATGTGGTCTATATGTACTCTAAACACCTGGTTGTGTTTGTGTGTGTGTTTAGTGTCATATATTAAGCAGGAGGAGTGTTCTCCACGTGGACAGAGTGCTCAGGCAGAGGGTCTCTTATCCAGAGCAAGAGAGTATGAGGGAGTAGTCAGAGGTGAGTTGATAAAATCTACAATAAATTGACAAAATCAAAGAGTTAATCCACTGTCATGAACGTAACATAGAAGCAGCTCTAGAACATTTGACTACTCAAACACAAATACATTGTGTTTACACAAATACATTTGTTAGATAACCAATTATTCAACCAATTATTTTTTTTAAATCGATACTGGATTAAAAACAAACATAACACTCCAAGTAAAACAGTGCTGAACTGAAATGTGCCAAATTAAATAAATATATAAAAATGAATATATTAAAATAATAAGTTCTACAGAATGAACTATACAGAAATAATTTAAACATTAAAATATTACAGGTCAAATAAATGTTTTTAGGTGAGTTGAAACCGTAGACTGTAGGTTGAAACTCATTATAATGCAAAACTGTTATCCACTCACAGCAGTGGGCGTTTACTTCCAAGTCTTCAGTGCGAGACGCCCATAAAAACCGTGCGTTTCTGAGCTGGGCTGAAAACTAGGATAGAAAATAGACTATTACTTATTCATTTTGATGTTTTTGAATGCAAAAACCAAGCGAACATCATAAGTTGACCTCAGACAACAATATAATAAAATTTAAAAAGCCATTTCATGACCGCTTTAACTAAGGTAATAACAGATCAAATTAAAACTCAATTTAAAGCTGCAGTCCATAGGTTTTTGGGGTTACAAATTATCCAGAATGCATGTTTCGAGATAGATTTGAGCCTTTGCATCGTTAGTAACATCTGTACACATAAAGAAGGAGTCTCGGCTTGTATAAGCTATTTTGCGTGTGAGGATGTTGGAGGTGGAGATTCATAGCCTTTGCTCACAGCATTTAATTAAACTTATCAATTTGATGGCGGATCCAGAAAGGTTCAAACGACAATCACCAGTGACAACAGATTCACCCGCTGTAAAATGCAAAAGACTTTGTTCGGACTTCGGAGTGACTACAGAAAAAAAGAGACTGCAACCGGACCCATGAGAAAACAAAGATACATATCGGAAGGGCATTACATGTAGTCGCGCAATGCTTACGTTGTTAACATTAACAATTTGAGAACAAAGTATAATTTTCATGTTTTTTTGTGATATGTTAAGCGATTGTTAGATTTAATCAGTGCGGTTTACTGTAATGTCAGAACCAGAACAAAAGAGAAAAGAAAAGTTGATGTTTCTTACTAGTTCAGATTAAATTTTATTGTGAAAATTCTTATGTTGGTCATACTTCCAAAAAGAATAATCTGTGATTCTGAATGCCAGTATTCACACTGGTGCGGTGACTGACAGCTGCACTGTCTCCTCAATGTGTTCATCCGCGCTGTGCCGTGTAGAGGGTGTTGAAGTATATTTCACATAAAGTTGATAATTCCGTTGATAATTAACCTTAGTTAATGCTAAAACTGGAATCTTATTATAAAGTGTTAAATTTTATATAAATCCAAAGATTCATGCTTAAAGATGGCCATATTTAAATTACTGCAAAGGCCATAGCATGAAAATTACGTAAATGTAGACCTATATTACATGTACAGTCTCTCACTTTATTTGCTTCTCTTTTAGAACACTTGAAATCGAATGCATTTCTGATTTGTTTGCTTTCTCAACATTGATATGTTAATGCAGCTGACAGAAACAATCACGTCACTAGCTTTAAAAATGCAACTTCTCCGGCTAATGAATGCATAAAAGTGACCAGCCGGATATAAACTAATGGAAATAGGTGGTGACAATTGCGACATAAAACATTTGAGTCATGTCTGCGTGTTTTTGTCACATTGCTTCAATCGCTTGAGGTAGCCTCTAATGTTAGACTCTCAGACTCGACAGCAAACATACTGCTGTTATTTCTCTGCAAATGCAGCATCTAGTCAATAAATTAATTGCTTTATAATGATATGGCAATATAAATTTTAGTGTTCTGTATTCATACGGTTTTGCTGTCTGTGTTTTAAATGTGCATCTGAACTGTCAGTGCTCTCCGTGCTGCGCGCAGCCTCGCATGTTAACGTATACAACTCAGCCAGTGGTAGTTTGTTATGTGTCCTCTAGAGGCCGCTCTTGCTCTCTATATAGCCTATATAGCGCAAAGGTGTGCGTGGCAAAAATGGCGTCATTGTGGTGTGGGTGGTCGTGCGCGTTGGGTGTGCAAGACCCCATTTCGGCTGGCGGTGTCCATGGCACTTTTTTATAACATCGCACGCAGCGCCGCATCCGAAGACTTTGAGCCGAATCTGGCCGAACTGGTACGATCTGTATCAGCATGTTTATGATCCTTCTGTACAAGAAACATTTGCATTGACGGGCGACCATAAAATCTCATTTTGTGAACAGGAACACATTTGCATTAAGCATGTAGTTTGCACTTATCTAAAGTAATTGGTTACATTTACAAAATAAGCCTACAATAGCAAAAGTAATCCCTTCCGGTGAAATTAAGGTTTAAACTCTCCAATAAGGCTTCAGTTGTTAAATAAAATACTCTTTTATGAAGAGGTGTGCGTGCAGTCAGCAGTCTCTTCTGAGCGCTCTCGTGCTGTGTAATGACCATGCACGCGTTTCAGCCGCTCCAGCAATGGACGCAACCCGGAATTTTGCCGATAACAATCAACTATCGGTACTGATATATCGGCAAAACCGATGAATCGGTCGACCTCTAGTGAACAGTGTTTTTCTTTCTCTCCTCTGCTCCCAGGAGGACCCATACAGATTCAGGACATGAGAGGGCCACCTGGAAAAGGCCCAGAGGGCTTGACGTATAGAGGTGGCTCCATTACGCAGGTACCTTTTATTATAGGCCTTTGTGTATTATTTGTTTAATTTTCATTTATAGTTGTGAAGTATTTCTTACGCTCGCTCTTTCTAGGGAACTCCTGCCCTGACTCAGTCCAGTGTAGCAGTGGATCACTTGAAAGGCACTATTGGTAAACTGTCCACAGAGGACCTGAGCGGCCCAGAGAAGAGCCGAGCTGAAGCCCATTCTAAAGCTCACGTCATCTACGAAGGCAAAAGCGGACACATCCTCTCTTTTGACGGTCAGAGCCAAATCTGCTTCCCAGTTGGACTGGGTGATATTTGATGTTATTCATGTTATATTTGTGATGATAAATGATTTAATTTATTTTTGGTTTCTATTATATCAAATATTGTCAAAAAGCTATAGGTATAAAGTGATCATTTTTATGTTATATTGCCTGGCCCTAGTCACACCACAGCACAAGTGGAGTCAGATGGTGAAGTGCTTCATTTCAAGGGCTAAATGACATGTTTGCTAACTGTGCTAACTGTAAGTTTCTATTTTTATGGTGAACCAGAGCTTACCAGGAGTCTTTTTTTAAATGGCCTATTGATATTTTTAATTCATTTTATTCTAATAATAATATATTCATCTCGCTTTATGTTCCCACAGCTATTAAGAACCCTAGAGAGGGCACTAGAAGCCCACGGATGGGGCACGATCTCAAGCGCACATATGACATCATGGAGGGGTCCCCTGGACACCCAGGACGTGATGCGGCACCTTATGAAGGTTAGTCATGTTTTCATGTGCTTTTTCCGAGAAGAATGAAGCACAAGAGTTGAAGAGTTGAAGTGAGAATGTTTGCCGATGGGGTTTTTTAAAGACATTTTTCTCTGCCAGGTTTGATCAGCAGAGCATTGCCGAGAGAAAGTCCACACGAGTCTAAGGATCGATCCATACTCTCAGGGTCCATCATGCAAGGTAATTCTGACCCACCACCCTTCCTTCAATCCTGAAAATATGTAATTATTTTATAAAAAATATTTAAAGTTAAAGACTAGTTGTTTTAATTTAAAGGATTTAAAATAATACATCTGGTCCAATTTAGGATTTTGCTTTAAATGCTAAATACAACCAGATACTGGAGAAAACTATTAATTAACATTAATAATTAATCTTTTTTTTTTACAAGATTTAGTGGAACTTCTAAATTATCTCTCCCTGTGTTTCAGGAACTCCAAGAACATCTGCTGAATTCTATGATGAGGCCTCCAAGTATGGTAAACAGATCAAGAGGGAAAGTCCACCCATACGCTCTTTTGAGGGAGGCATCACAAAAGGTAAACCATACGAGGGCGTGAACACCATAAAGGCGACGGGCCGCTCAATTCACGAGATTCCCCGTAAGGAGACCCAAGATAGTCGCAAAACTCCTGTTCTGGAAGGACCCATTGCTCAGGTACAAGATTTTAGGTTTTTGTTTCCTACACTGAAATGTACAGAACTGGTCAAAAGTTTGGAAACATTATTTTTAATGTTTTTGTAAGAAGTCTCTTATGTTCAACAAGCCTGCATATCAAAAATACAGAAAATTTGTATTATAAAATATTTATTGCAATAAATTAAAATAATGGTTTCTATTTGAATTTACTTTAAAATATTATTTATTTCTGTGGTGCGAAGCTGAATTTTTCTATTCTTCAGAAATTATTCTATATCTATGGTGATTTGATTATTGTTTTTTATTAGTTTTGGACACAGTTGTACTACTTAATATTTTTGGAACCTGTGATTACCGTGATTTCAGGATTCGTTGATGAATAAAAAGTTAATAAGAACAGCATTTTTTCAAAATAGCAATCTTTTCTAACAATATAAATCTTTATCATCACTTTTTATTGATTTAACTTCCTTGCTGATGCAACTACTCAGAATTAACTTTAGAACAGTTCTGTATATTGAATAAAGGCTGTTCTTTTTTTTTTTACATTTTATTCATCAAATAATCTTGAAAAAGTATCAGGTTATAAAAAATATTAAGCTGCAAAGCTTTTTCTAACATTGATAATAAATCAGCTTAGTATAAATCCTGAAGGATCATGTGACACTGAAGTGTTGAGTAATGACTGTTGAAAATTTGGCTTTGCATCATAGAAATAAATTATTTGTAATGTACATTAAAATTGAAAACCATTATTTAACATTGTAATATTTCACAATATTACTGTTTTTTGTATTTTTGATCAAATTAATACAGCCTTGGTGAGCTTAAGAGACTTAATTAAAAAAAACCACATTAAAAATAGTTTCCCAACTTTTGACCGGTACTGTATGTATGAAGAACATTCATTTAACATTCAGATCAGTCAAAAGAAAAATGCCTTTGACTGTCTCAAGAGAATAATTTCTCTTCATCTCCCTCTAATTTTCTTCTTACCAAGCATTGTTTTGTTTTCCATGTCTATGCAGGGTATTCCTCTGAAGTATGAGAGCAGTAGCGGGAACCCATTGGCCATCAAGCACAATGTTAAATCTCTGATTACAAGCCCAGTGAAGATCTCACACTCTGCCATCGAGGCGGCTGAGCGTGAGAGGGCCAAGTACGAAGATGTTAAGGCACCCGAGCGCGTCCGACACACAAACTCTACGTCTGTCCTGCGCTCCACACACACAGAGGTGGGAAAAGCTCAGCTCAGTCCAGGCATGTATGACGACAGCAATGCACGCAGAACCCCTACATACACAAGCACCTCCATATCCAGAGGATCACCCCTACTGCGAGGGCAAGAGGGTATGAATGCCTCCTCTCTCATTTTGGCTTTTTTATTTACTCAAAACGTTTTATTGCTCCTATAGATTACTTCTAGCAGTCAGTTTCACAGGTCATCTTGCTGATTTTTGAATAGGAAGTATAACAACAGGTAAACCAGCTTCTCACGAGAGGAAGAGCGCACTGACACCAACCCAGAGAGACAGTATTCCCGCCAAGTCACCTGTTTCCGGGGCTGACCCTCATGGCTCTCACAGCCCCTTTGACCCTCACCACAGACCTGTGGTACCTGGAGAGGTGTACCGGACTCACCTGGCACCACACCTGGACCCCAGCCTCGCCTTTCACCACAGAGTCCTGGAACCAGGTAATTTGAGGCATTATGGGATCTTTCCAGTGGCCAGAGTCATGAAAACAAATTAGATTAGAGTCCAGCATAGGTCACCAGAGAAAAGTCGTCTTCATCTGATGATCCAGTTATGAAATTTTGATTTAATAAAAAATAATAATAAACATGAAAGATTGAATTGTTTGCATTAAGATCCTAGTTAATTTTAGAATGGCAAACATTTTAACGTCAATGAAGATTTCATTTTAAATAGTATTTTACAAAATACAAAACATTGTTCAACCTTAGTAGTTTTATAAATCTGCATTTCTTAATCAGACTCAGAACGCATGAGATGCCCTACGCTTTGACTAGGTCTGAAAAATTAGTGAATTATGAATTAGTTCTGTTCTGAAACCATGCTTCCTACAAACAGGCCTGCACGAAAAAACAGTTCATGCGTCACCCACAAAATTAATGGATTGTTCTAAGTAATCACTCTCTTAAAAGCACTACTCCTATCTCATTGGTAAACATCATGTTTTGGTTTTTCAACCTGCTCTCATGCATTAGGTAATAGCATTTACTGCTCAACTCTACTGTGGCAAACCCGCACCATTGACGTCAAGACAAGAACAGCTGTCTTTTCACCTCTCGTCCTTTGTTTTCCTCTGTATATCTCAGCAGCATACATGTTCCAACGGCAACCATCGCCTACAGGTTACCCCAACACTTACCAGCTGTACACCATGGAGAACACTCGGCAAACCATTCTGAACGATTACATCACCTCGCAGCAGATGCAGGTCATACCGCGCCCTGATGTTGCAAGGGGACTGTCACCACGTGAACCGTCCATTGGCATCCCATACCCACCTACTAGAGGTAAGGGATTGTCTAAGTGTGTGTGTTTGTGACAGTGAATGAAGGGACCAAAGGAAGAATGCAGTCAGTAGATATTGTGTTTGTGAACTAGTGGCAACCTTTTCCAGACCTTCAGAAGCAAACGACCCTTAAACAAATTCTATTTGCATGCTGTCAATTCATTGAGTTCAATTCGATTGTTAAATCTAGGGCTGTGGCTGTTCCTTAGATGTCCTGTAGACTCTCCTGTTAAGAGGCCCCCTTTTTTTCTAGTTACAGATGTTCACTCTGCATCCTATTGTAACATCTCCAGGAACAAGGTTACTTGTTAAACTTTGACCTGGGTTTGATGTGACATTTATTTAGCGTAAAATTATAAGACATTTCTTAATAATTGAGCAGATTCTGAAGGAGTTTGACCCTCAGACCCTTAGCAGGTACTGCTGTCTAAATTCACAAAATACATTGCTTCATATTGCTAATTCTAGTTGCTAGTTAATTTGTTTAAAGTGAAAAGCTTGTTGGAACCCAGCTTTCAGCCCTGGCCTATCCTGTTATTGTAATTTGAACTCCTTTGATACATTATTGATGAGCTCATTCAAATTTTTAAATTCGTCTAGTGTTTTAGTCATAAGATGTTTCTAGAAGATCAGTAGAGGGTGTTGGCTCTAAGTAAAGTTGAAGCTGATTGGTTGTGGATGCTCACCCTCTGGCCCTTTGCTTCTGTCTGTAAAAGGAATAATTGATCTAGCCCAGATGCCACCTACCATCCTGTTACCTCACCCTGGGGGGGCAGGTTCCCCCTCCCTGGACCGCATCACCTACATCCCTGGACCTCAGATCCCTTTCCCTCCTAGGGCATTCAACCCTGCCTCCATATCTCCAGGTGAGGATCCCACCCCACCCCTCCTCTCCTATCCAACACCTGAGCTTCCCCATATAGTCCTGGTGGTGGTGCTTTAGAAACTCGCCCCTTCGCTGACGCTTTCTTCCACCTTAAACTACAGCTGTTTTCTAAACCACTATGGTGGCAGTGCGCCACTACTAAATCGACAGTGTCACGGCAAAAATAAGTATGTTTCACCTGATTCGTGAGTTGGTCTGAATTGACTGTGTAAAAATCTGTACCTGGCCAAATCACTTCTTACCTGAACCTGACGTACATGGATACATTTTTTAAAAAGGAAAAACTCAGACCTGATAAAATTAGTCCAGTCCAACTGATACAATATCAATATTTTAACCCGTCTGGACCTGAATGTTAGTAGTAGTGACGTCTGTACAACCCGCAATTATCAAATTACCCAAGATAGGAAACTAGTAATATCACACACGCTTGGATTGGACCTTGGGTTTCAGATCAGTTTAATGAACTTGGCAGGCTTCCTGCTGAATTCGGTGGGTGCTGACACACATTTTGTACCATTTTGAGGGGTTGGTTTGAGCTTCTTAACATTTGCATAGAATGAAGAGAACTGCTGTTATCATTGTCTGCATGATATGTTCTAGAACAGATTGTATCTTAAGATGTACATAGAAATATGTAGAATGTTAGTCGGAATTAAAAAGGTAACGAAAGTGTCAAACTCCCAATTGCTTCAAGTACTTCCCCTGAGATCCTGCCTGCACCTGCCCACCTGTGCAAGCAGTGTTGGTAAATGTGGCCTCAGTTGTGTCATATTTAAAGCTTGTCTTGGGAATGCAGGTGGTCTGGAGGTAAGTAGATTGTAACAGTCTAAACATCTATTCACACCGACAACATAGTCACAAAAAATAATTGTTATATATATATATATTCGCTCTCTGTGTGAATATGCTTTTAGAACCATTTCATTTATCATTTTTTCTCAGTCTGTGTCAGTGTTGTACTGCAACAGCTGATCTTTAACCCTCTGGGGTCTAAGGTGTTTTTGGGGTCTTTGAGATGTTTTGACATGCCCTGACATTTGTGCTTTTACCATATAAACATATTAATGGCACAGGTGAAATCACACTTTATTTAGCACAAACAAAGCTACCATAGTCAGCAACATGTATGTACATGTTTGTATTTTTGAGAGAATATTGTTTATGCTTGATTATTGAAAAACTAAAAAATTTAGTTTCTGAAATAAGGCCACAATACACATACTATATATATAATTTTTCTCATACACACACACACATATATATATATATATATATATATATATATAGTAATATAGTATATAATATAGTATATATTTTAGCACATTAATTGCTAGTTTTTTGAGGTAATATAAAAGGGTAATATAAAGTGACATACATTTGTAAATAGTATTATCAATGTTTGCTTTATTTTGCAACAAAATAATAGATGACATTTACATTTATTCATTTAGCTGACACTTTATCCAAAGCGACTTACAATTGCTATATATGTCAGAGGTCACACGTCAAGTGCCTTGCTCAGGGACACATTGGTGTCTCACAGTGGATTCGAACCTGGGTCTCTCTCACTTGTGTGTGACTTATCCACTGCGCCATCACCACCGTGTTTCAAATGAAAGCCACAGCAGAATTGTTGTGCTTCTCCAATACTTCGGTGTTTCGTTACAAATTATTTTATGACCCATTCATAAGTATAGCCACTTGCTTCATTTCTGAATGCTTTAGTTTAATATTTAAAATTGTCTCTTCGTTTTTACCATCATTTCATATTTCTCTATTAAACATTTTTAAAACATTGGCATAAATAATGTTATGAGGTATTGTAATTGCATTCAGGCCACCTCTGAACAGTATTAAACTGTGTAAATGCATGCGTCTAGATGTAGCTTGTGGCCACTGCGGTGGAACGATGACTTGTGTTTATACTATAATATTTCATTTGATTGAAATTATTAATTTAGTTATAATAAATAAAGCAGTAAATTAATTTAATTAGTGGTATTTTCAGAATTTCACAAACATGGCACATACTTTTTATAGGGTTAGAAAAAATGTACCTGCAAATCATTTTAAGGAGCAAATACTGTAAGTGGAAGAGAGGGTATGCAGAAGGATATTAAATGCTTTGGGGTATATCACTCTAAAAATTTTGGGAACCAGTGGAACAGATAATGCCAGAGTTATACCATTTATATATCCACACAATAATTTTGCATCACTGAACTCATGAATCTGTCTTCTATCCCTTTCTTACAGTAACACAGCTGGCCCCATCAAACTACAGCAAATGTAAAGGGCCCGTTTGATTGCAACCCCTGTTAGTTTTTTATGTGTTGCCTGTTCTTCACTCCCCACAGGACATCCTGCCCATCATAGTGCCAGTGCAGGCATTGTGGATAGGGAGCGAGAGAAGGAACGTGAGAGGGAAAGAGAGAGAGATCAGAGAGAAAGGGAACGCGCCGCAGTAGAATATATGCGTGGAGGTAAGAATTGACGCACAGATGGAAATAATGGCACCAATAATGGTCCACTCTGCTCCATCTTAACAAACTGAGCTATTCTGCCAGTGTTCTCAGGTCTTATCTCTGTTTATGCTGCAGGTCCTGAACAGCCTGGCCGACCAGGCAGCCGTAGTTTCCTGCGTTCCACCTCACCGTCCGTGCGATCACAGGAGGGCGTCCTCCAGCAGCGGCCGAGCATCTTCCAGGGCACCAACACTAAGAGCGTCATTACCCCACTCATGTGAGCAATTATATAAATAAATTAGTTCATTACTAAAATGTATTATGCACTTTTTTGTATTATATGAACTTATTAGCTTTTATTGTAGACTTGAAGATCTTTTGGCCCATGCATCTTATTTTTTTTAGAAAAGGTAGTTCTTTAACATTCAATTTAGTTTTTCTGGAAGAATGAGGTTTAAGACAAATTTTGATCAGGTTTTGGAACAGGTCACTGCACAGAGATCTGCTTTTTTATACGAGTCGTAAATAACCGTCGCTTAATCATAGATTCAGGTAACTGCAGCCCTGATTTTTACATGTGGAAAATCATTCCTTATCTAGAGAACAGATCATTTTCACTCTTGTTGTGTTTGGCTTTATGTAGTGTCCTGGCACACCTCTATTTTATTATTGAATTAGTTCCGAACACGCCAGCCTGTCTGCGTTTGAGTGCTTAGAAGAGTAATTACATCTCTCCAATTTTGGCCTCACTCGAGTGGCTGTTTTTAAGTGCTACTTAATAGTTAATTTTTGTTTTTTGTTTATTTGTTTTTAATGTACTGCACATGCATGTGATTGTGGTCTGCATGTACAGTTGTAATGTGCTTTATAAATAAATTATATGAGTGCAATAACTTGCAATAGATTAATTTGTATGAGCTTTTATATTTTTTATATATTTGAATAATTTTTATTTTATTTGATTTAATATTTATTTTTTTGTTCTGTTTTTTTGTAATTGTTGATTTGTAGATTTAAAAATTTAGTTTTACATTTAGTCATTTATCAGATGATTTTATCCAAACTGAGGACTAAACCAAGCGACTCATAGCACTCGGCAAAAAAAAGTCTTGATCTCCTGAACAGGGACTTGAACCAAGGACGCACCGTGTATTTTTTTTTAATGTTTTTTCTCTATTAACCGTGGAACTTTTGCTTGTCCAGGCAAATGCCCTCTCAAGCGTCTGCAGCTCAAGCCAACTCCCGATACAACAATGCAGCTGACGCCCTTGCCGCCCTGGTGGACGCTGCTGCCTCTGCCCCGCAGATGGATGTTGCGAAAGTCAAGGAGAGCAAGCATAATAACAGTAGCTCCCGGGATGACGACATGATGTCATCACGGCGGGCAGCACAGGAGTCGCAGGAGGTGGAGCGCCGCTCCATGCAGTCGCCATATGGGGACGTGTCACTTCCTGGTGGGAAACCTTCCCATCCTGTGTATGCGGAGGGTGGAGGAGCTGCAGGGAGCAAAGAGAAAGCCCCACCCACGAAGTCACGCATGGAGGAGGAGCTACGCACGCATGGGAAGACCACCATAACTGCTGCAAACTTCATTGATGTCATCATCACACGCCAGATTGCCCCAGATAAGGATTCCCGTGAGAGAGGCTCACAGAGCTCTGACTCCTCCAGCAGCAGTGAGTGTCATCAGATAGACAAAGTTTAATTATAATTAATTACATTTAGAATAATTACATTTTGTGTAATGATAATAAATGTATTAAAACCAGAATCATGATCATGCAACACCTCACAGTTCATAACTCAAATTTACAGGAACGTTCAATAATATTTTTAAATGTTTTTGACAGAAGTCTCTAATGTGATCCTTCAGAAATAATTCTAATATGATTATTTGCTGCTCAAGAAACGTTTCTTATTATTATCAATGTTGAAAACAGATACCTGATATTTTTCTGGAAACCTTCTGGAAAAGGATTCTTTGATAAAGTTCAAAACAGCATTTATTGGTCAGACATTTGTAACATTATACATGCCTTTACAGTGTTTTGATCCATTTAATCTATCCTTGCTAAATAAAAGTATTAATTTATTTCAAAAACGAAATTCTCAAGTAATGTACATACTTCAAAGCAGAGAAAACAGGAAGCAATTACTTCAACACAGTCTCACCATAAGCTAGATGTGTGATTGGAGAAATGAGACAACTTGTAAGACAATTACAAGGCATGAACTTAGGGATTTACTAACAGAAGGCATTAACAGGACACTTAATGGGATGATCAGTGCTATTGAGGCCATGAGACCTAATAGTCTTTGGAAACCTAGAAAACACAACCTGTGATCCAGCTGGAACTAAAACTGACAACATTGGCAAACCTCTGACCTCAGATTTGACAGGGTAATTCCATCATAGGGAGTGAAGTTCTTACCACGAGAATGAAATTTGTTCCTTCTGTGACTTACTATAAAGTCTGATAGAAGGAGGCTGCTTCAATGCGTACTTTGTAATCTACTCAGTAGGTTGAAAACAGTGTGCTAAAGGTGTAGATGGCACACCCTCTCTCACTAACAAAGCAGCTTTATTTACTTTCAAGGCTATAACAGCATGTTTACATGTCCTTCAGTGTCATCCAGTCGTTATGAGGCTCAAGGGGCAATCGAGGTGATCAGCCCTGCTAACTCTCCGGCCCTGAGAGAAGAGAAGAATGAAGGACCTTTCCCATCAGAAAAGAGCTCTCAGCCAACCACAGGTGAGACTTCAAAGGCCTGAAGCCTACACAAGCCCGGAAACCAAGATGGGGTGAATCTCATGAAATATTTTAGGAACATATCTATATTATATCATACCATCATTTTTTGGGGCAAATTTAGCTTATATTAGAATTTTTTTTATTACTTTTTAGAAGATTTTTTGCATTGTAACCCTATTTTTTGTGACATTTTATGGCCACATTCACATTTATTCAAAGAAAATCTCTATCCTATTTCTATAATGTGTATAAATTAATTTCTAAATTAAGGAACATTCAATCATTGTGTTTTTATTTCTTATATACTGCCTTTATTATATTAATTTTAAATCTTTAGTTTTTTTACTCTGTTGCATTAAAAAATGCACTTGCGGTAATGACAATCACAATCAATAATAATTGGAATTAATAAGTAAATACAAATGATCTTTCGTGAGATTTATCCTAGTGTCATTTCTGTCAGTTCTTTGATCTGATCTTGTGTTGTGTAGGATTGAGGTTTGACATTAGCCGGTACAGGCAGTCAGAAGACTCAGGACCTTCTGCACCCCACCAGCCCCCCTCCTCACAAGCAGACAGTTATGGGCCCGTCCCTAAAACACACCGCATCATGACCCTCGCTGACCACATTTCAGTAAGTTGCACTCCTACTCCTGATGCTTATGTCACATGTCACACCTCCTTCATTGCCCTCACTTTCTCTCTCTCTCTCTCTCTCTCTCTCTCTCTCTCTCTCTCACAGCACATTATTACACAAGACTTTGCCAAGAGCCAGGATCCTCCTCCATCATCAACTTCGCTGCCTTCCTCTTCATCCTCCTCTTCACTCTCCTCCACATTCCAGAGTTCTGGTATGGGAGGTGTTGTAGGTCGAGTTAAACCCCCTAACCGCTATAGCCCAGAAAACCCAGCTCCAACTACACACCACCAGAGACCACCAAGCAGAGTATCTCCTGAGAACTCTTCCGATAAACCAAGAGCCAGGTACCCATCGACACAAAAACAAAATTGCTATATGAAAGCCAAGATTTTACTTAAATTAGTAATTTGTACAGAAACACAGACAAGCCGCACAAGAACGCATGCACATACAATGCTGTTCAAAAGTTTGGGATTGGTTGTACACATTTTTTTTAAAGAAAATAATATTTTTCATCCGTAAGGACTAATTAAATTGATAAAAATTGATGATAAAGACATTTATAATGTTATACAATATTACTATGTCAAACAGATGCTGTTCTTCTGAACGTTCTATTCATCCTGAAAAATGCACCTCAACATTAAGCAGCACTCATCAAGCAGCAATCAATTTTAATATTGATCATAATAATAGATGTTTCTTGAGCAGCAAATCAGCATATTAAAATGATTTCTGAAGGATCATGTGACACTGAAAAATAAGCTTTGCCCTCACAGGAATAAATTGCATTTTAAAATATACTAATACATTAGATTTTAAATTATAATAATATTTCACAATATTACTATTATTACTGGTATTTTAATCAATGATTGCAGCCTTGGAGAGCATAAACAACTCCTCCAAAACATAACAAAAATCTTACCAACACAAACTTTTAAACAATACTGTTTGTGCGTATTTGTGCATGTCCATGTCCAGAATTGATACTGAAAATAATGACTCCATCATTCATATCACTATGTATCTGAAATTCAGATTATAGGCATTTCATTTATGACACGCTATAACTGGTAGACCAATCACAACAGACTGGGCCATCTGACCAATCAAAACAGAGTAAGCTCTCGGACAGGAGGGGTTTCGAGAGACTAAATCTTTAAACAAACTGTTTTCAGACTATTTGAGAAGTGAGGTGATCTGCAATGTATATTTTGAGAAATTAAAGTGTTTTTTTGACATTGGATGCATGCAAACCTATTGTGGGAGATCGCCATAACACATTTTTGAAACTTTAAAATGGCATAGTTGGGGCACTTTAATGGTTACAAAAACCCTTACAAAAATGTGTGAGATGCTTTATACACTGAAAACAATGCCCCAGCAGCAGTCTCTTATCTTTCTGTCTCTCTCAGGCCAGGCAGGTCTCCTGATCGAGGTCGAGGGCTTGTCGAGGGCAGCTATGAGCCCATTTCTCCTCCTCAGGGCTATTCTGGGTTAGATAAACAGGAGGCCAGTATGCTGCAGAGTCAGAGACGAGAGCATGAGGTCCCCGAACAGAGGTAGTAACTCATTGTCTCTCTGCACTACTAGGTGTATGAGCCTTTATTTACACTTTTTTTGAATTACATTTAAGTTTAAGGGGGGAAAAAACACTGAAATAGAAATCAAATAGTAAAGCAAACTGGACTTCCCATGTCCCTGAATATTCAGACTGTTGTCTGTTTATTTTCTTTGTTATTTTTGGCCAACCCTATTCTTCACTGTGTGATCTTTGATCTGTCTTTTGTTTCAGGACTGACTCGCGCTCCCCAGGCAGTGGCAGTTACCTGCCCTCATTTTTCACCAAACTGGAGAGCACGTCTCCTATGGTTATGTCCAAAAAGCAGGAGATCTTCCGGAAAGCAGAAGTCGGTCAGTAAAAGTGCAAACCCATTTTTTCAGAGACCTATTCCCCCTCAAGCTCAGGATATTTACTTCACTCCACTGATAATTTGAAGTCTTTTATTCAGACAATTGCCACCTAATTTTACCTCTCATTTCCCTTTCTCTAAACAGGTAATGCTCAGCCAGGCACAGAGATCTTCAATCTCCCGGCAGTAACATCATCAAGTGAGTTTCACAACTATCAGTGTTATGCATTTCACCATAAAGAACTTAACTGACATGCCATTCACGTCAGTTGATGTATTTTCGGGTTTCATAGTTTGACTAGTTTTAAACGCTTCTTAAATTATTCTCAAATTTTCCAATGTGTGTGTGTTGTCCTGTACAGGCAGTGTAAACCCTAGAAACCACTCATTTAGTGATCCAGCCAGTAATCTGGGTCTGGAGGACATCATCAGGAAAGCTCTGATGGGGAATATGGAGGAGAAGCAGGAGGACCAGCAGCAGGCTCACCTGGGGACTGGAAACACTTCAGGAAGCATGAGCAGTATTTCAGAGACCCGACAGGAGGCCAGCCCGTCCCCTAACACAGGTTCATGCTGTAAATACACATCAATGAACATACACTTTGTCTAAAACAGAACATTCTGCACAAGTGCTTTGTGGGCCAGCTTATTAACATGAAATTACAAGGCTAAAATTGGAGAATCACTCTTTATTAGGGCTGTCAAGATGAAATTTTCACCACAGTTATAATGGCCGGAAGAATTGGATATTATCGTTAGAAATAAAAAATAATAATTCTATCAGTCAAAATCATATTCAAATTTATTAAGTGTTTTCTCAAAATACGCATGCACAACTGTACAAAACCATAATTTTGGCACTTCCTTAAGTCTTACACCTCATTTTTTTTTTTTACATGATCAAAAAAACTCCCAAACAGATGTTTTCAAGTGCAGGTTGTGTCCTGCTTTCGTCTCTCATTTCGTCCATTATGATCTTGTGTGTCAGTTGTAGATATACACTGCATCATCATATTTTCTGTAATGATGGCCTTCCTGTAGCTCAAACAGTAGCGCGTCGGCGCTTGCAACGCCAAGGTAATGGGTTTGATTTCCAGGCAAAGCAAGAACTGATTGAAATGCAATGTAAATCACTTTGGATAAAAGCGCCTGCCTTTTACATAAATATAAATGTGGCCACCTGTGTTAAGTTTGGAGTACAACCACCTAATTGACGTCAACCCGATGCTTACTGGCTCTGGATTATTTATATTATCTTATTTGTAGTATCAACATGACACCAGTATTTAATTTAAGTATCAAGGTTATCATCGATACCCGTAGTCTGAATGTTTGCATATCATTCAAGACCAAGCTGCTGACGTCCTTGTCCATCTTTCTACGTCCACAGCAGGAAGGCAGAAGCTTCAGAGCAAAGCTAGCAACAGGAAATCAAAGTCTCCGAACCCAGGCCAGGCGTACTCTGCCGGAGAGCGTCCCTCTTCTGTGTCCTCCGTTCATTCGGAGGGTGATTACCACAGACAGGCTCCCACCTGGGCTTGGGAGGACCGGCCGTCATCCACAGGTCAGCTGCTTGGTTCTTGATTAAAATGTTTTGTTAGAGCTGCTTTTGTTGAAATTAAAAGCAAAATGTTTCTCTTTCCTCCTGCCAAGGTTCCATGCAGTTTCCTTATAACCCCTTGACTATGCGCATGCTCAGTAGTACCCCTCCCACCTCCATGGCCTGCCCATCTCCCTCCATGCAGTCCCAGCAGCAGCCACAGGGTGGCGCCTCTGGCCCTGTGGCCCCAACGCGAGCTTGGGAGAGAGAGCCACCGCTACTGTCAGAGCAGTACGAGACCCTCTCGGACAGCGACGACTGAGGCAGGTGACCCGCCTCCCTCTCCTACACAAGCGTCCATGCCTCACCATCGCCCTTCTTTCACTGTCTTTATGAATCCCACTCACTGCCTCTCGAGAGTGAGATTCTACTGGGGAGGAGGTCGTACGTTTGGTGCTAACTAGTGCCGACTGGTGGTCAGAAAGAGCATTGCTTAGAGCCACTCATTTTCAGGATTGAACCGATGCTTTGATTTTTGGCCCGTAATCCAAAAGGATTAAAAAGAACTTGTAAAGAGACTTGTTTTCTGAAAATTTGCTTCTGTAAAGATTTTGTTTGTCTTTAAAAAAAAAAGAAAAATCAATGTATGTAAATAGAGAGTAACCTTTTGCAGTGTTTTTCATTTAACAATTTTTTTCTGCATTTTAACTTTGCTTTTTAAATTTATCCCAGTTGGATGAATGGATCGAACTAGACGCGTGGGAATTTTTGTGGTCAGTCGGGGGAAGAACATTGAACTTCCCACATCTGAAAGTGTAATGGTCTTATCAAGACTACTCCCAACGAAACGCAAAAAGGACTTTGTTACGTTTGCCCCCTCAGATGTGGACCCTGTCTATGCAGCACTGTTGAGATGTGTTCTGCACTGTTGAGATGTGTTCTGCACTGTTACTTCTGGAAGGAAGTCACACTCTTTCATCAACTGTTATAGGAGGACAGGCCTAAATGAAAGATGGCATCAGCCTTTTCTGTTGTGGGAGTCTTATTCACAGTAAAACTTCAGATATGAGATGAATGTTTCTTCTGTTTTTCTCTCGCTTTTCTTTTCGACTTGGTTCTAATCTTCAGCAGTGGCAGATCTGTTCAGAGTGTTTGACCATACAGTTGAATGTCTGACAGTTGGATTTGCGAGAGTCCTCTGTTACTAATCATAAAGGAGCACGTATGACGTGTGGATTCTGTCAAAATGTGTTTTTGTTTTTTTTCCCCTCCTAGACCACATAACAAATACAAAGACAAAAAAAGGAAGTATCAAACTTGGTACATCTCTGCACCATTGTTGCACTTTTTTCCTTAGTAATTTTGAGAAGCTTAAAATCATACTACCTGTAATCTAAGTTATATAATGTCAGAGGTCTGGAGCGCTTTCAGATATGCTCATGTTTTAGTCACTTACTCCATCTGCATTGGGAATGTTACTTTTTTTTTTTTTTTTTTACTTTTAAGCATATTAAATCGGTACCATTTATCTCAGCTGCTGCACTCGTTCAGAGATCTAAATATCTGTCTGAAAGTGAATAAACTCAGTGCAGGAATAGTTGACTGTGATGAAAGCTAATGGGGGGTCCCTGATATCCCAAGGCATCTCTTGATCCTGCTTTTTTCCACTTTATGTGCTACTGCTTTGTTCACATAACACCACCAGTATGATCTTTATTTTAATCTAATGGTTTTGTTTTCTTCAGAAGTTTAAAAAACAAATGTTGAGCTCATGTTTGGAATTTTTTTTTTTCCCACATTTTTTTTTTTTCTATGATTTTCTGCATCAATGTTATGTTCATCCTGTTTTAATGGGATGTCAAGTGTTTACAATGGCATTGACAAAAATGGTGAAAACTTGAATCTTAAAGACAATTAAAACTGCTCATCACATCAGTCTATTTCCAGTTTAGCTTTGCAAGGGTGGCTTTCTTTTTTTTCTGGTCCGTTCTGAATCAAGACTTGGAAAAAAAGTAACTTGTCCCCTGATTTTGAAATCCGATGTTTGTATCACTCTGTCTCCTCAGTAGTGGATGAGAAATGTGCAGACCAATCAATAAAGTAGAACAGAGCTCCACCTCTCTGAAAAGGACGTCGCTGTATCCCGTCTCTGATGCTTTTCTTTCCAATCATCTACCAAAAAAAGATTGAAAGATTCCACAGCAGAGAGAAAGTCATACTACAGTAGTTTGGGATTTTCAGTTTTGGCTGAACTGTGATAGCAATGACGGCGTTGTGGGTTTGATTCCCAGGGAATCAAAGAACTGAATAAAAACATACCTTGAATGTAATGGACTGTTAGTCACTTAGTCAAAGTTTTAGAATAATTACAATTTAATTTATTAACATTGCTGCCATGTTGCTAAAAACAGAAACTTCAATGTATTTATTCAGGAATTTGATTTTTCCAAATGTAGAATGACAGAAAATCTAATGTGTTTGATTCATTGACCTCTGTAAGGTTTATCATTGACCCTTCTCAGGTAAATACTGAGAAATAAAAGATAAAATAAAATCTGATTAGAACTATCAAATAACCTTCAAATGTGAAGACTATTCTATCCTGCTGCTTATCCTGTGCATGTTAGAGGTCAGTAGGTCTCTGAAACCTTTATCAGCTTTGCATTTCTTTAAAGTCTGCTTTTGTCTTCAACCATATCCAGCTCTTCTCCATGTCTCTCCAATCTTTTTACACAGGTCATACGTGATGTGTGTCTACAGAAGCTCGTTACAAGAGTCCGTTTATCCACAGAAATGCCGTCTGAAATCCTGCTGCTTTGCCTTCTTGAACCACCTCTCTTTGGATCAAACTTGACCATGATTGCTGTTCGCGCAATTCAGGAAGTGGCTTGCTTAAATTCTCCCCTCACTGCACATTAATTGCATCTTCAATGATCACAGGAGACATGAAGCTGTTTGGACTGTGTGGATGTTGTGCTGCTGCTTTCTAGTGTGTGTTAAAGGTCAGTAAACTCTCTGAATCCTGCAGTAAGTATTGCATTATCTGTACAATTGTTCTAGGTTTGTTAGCTGTACTGTTACCTATACATTGTCTTTATTGCACTCATAATTAGTTATTAGATATTTCAGCAATAGCAAGATATTTTGAAGAACGATTGGAACCAAACGGTTGTTTGACAACATTGACTTCCATGTTAGGAAAAAAAAAAGTACTATGGAAGTCAATGGTGTCAAAGCTCCAATCGTTCTTCAAAATATCTTGCTTTGTGTTCAGCAGAAGAAAGAAACTCATACAGGTTTACAACAACTTGAGGGTGAGTAAATGATGACAGAATTTTCATTTTTGGGTGGAGTATGCTTTTAACACAAATAGGTTTGTGTCTTATGGTGTACATCACATTTTAACTTTTTTAATTAACTAATTTTCTAAAAGTGCTAATGACATAACTAACTAATGTCTAAAAATATAATGTGTAGAAGACCCAAGAAGTAACGTCACTTGGACCTTTTCTACAGCAACAGGGAAACAAACATTGACAAATAGTTCTACCCCTTTTTTAGCACATAATTCAAAATGGCAGATATGGGCCAGAATTTGATATCAGTCGACTCGGCATGACGCCCTGAATCTAACAAGAACTTTTTTATTTTTGGACTAACCGTTCAGAAGTTATCAGCAAAAATAGCCTAACTATTAGCATAATTAAGTGAAACTTTGGACAGGTGGTGGTCCTAGAGGGAATGAATTAGAAACATTCCCAATCCCATATTAATTTATGGGAAATATGAGTATATCAATAACTACCCATATTTGTAGAACGAGTCTATTGTGTATATCTGCTATGTCTGTATTTTCTCTGTCTATTTGAAAGTCACTCTAGGCTCATCTACACGAGGCTGTGAATTGTGACTGCGCTGATGAAGAGTGTGAAACTGAACTGAGCGACTTTATTACCCAAACCACTGAGATCTTTGCATACTTACAGACAGGACCACAGACGCAACAGCAGAGCAGGATAACACAGGCGCAGGAGCTGTAACTGTCATCCTGGTAATGAATCATGTTACAGATTAAAGATGGTATAAAATACTGAAGGCCAAGATGCTTATAAGAAACCAGTGTGGAAATTTCAATTTCCATGAACTTCTTCAAAGAAAGCCATGGTTTTTGTGTTGCGTGTTCTGTTCTGTTGAGTAGGCTGGAAAAAAAAATACACAACTTTTGCTCAGATTTTTTGCCCCGATTTGCAGTCTGGACGAGTCTACAATAGTTGCCAAAAAGTTTCCTTCAGGCCAGTAAATGTAAATCTTATATTTACTTTTACTATTATAAATTTACTAAATTTCAGAGCAAAAAAAAGTAGGCCCTACCTACTATCAAAAAGAAAACTATCAATCAGAGAGAATGCGGCATGAGCTTCATTTGTCTCCAGATATAATCTAGCATCCGATCAGCAAAGTATTTTTGATTAAATGCAATACATTTCTCATATGTATTCTTTCGTTATTTCATCTGACTTCATAAATGAAACGTTTTTTTAATGATATCTGCATCATTAAATATAGGCTAAGCGAAAGTTTGCCTATTCCTTCTTTAACTCTAATGAAATAATCTCCAAGTCAGTTAGAATAATTAAATGTAAGAATTTATTATGTCAAATAAATTTATCATTCCAATTCCATGATCAGTTCAAAGATAATCAATACAAAACATAAAATGCTCTGGAATAAAGAGAAGAAATGCGAACCCAACATTTAAGAAATTTGTGAAGCTGAGAGTCCCGAGCCCCTAATGGGGCGTTCATTATAGAATAACAATGGATATTTGCATTCAGAAGTTTACACCTTTTGGGGGTAGGACCGTTTGTCTAGAGACCACATTCCTTTGTGTGCCAGTTATCCCTAAATTCTTAAAAACCTTATTACCTTTTGTTTTACTTATTTGTAAATGAGACATTTGTACCAGTCGCTTTGAGACATTTAAAAAAAAAATACCAAAAATGTATAAAACTCTATGTTAATTATTCACATTAGACCATTTAGATTCTTGTGTGAGTGTGGTGATCTCTGCAAGGGTGAAAAACGAGGCAGAGAAATGTAGATTAGGATGAGGGAAGTGAGACCATCGTCTGGATAGTGCACGAGGGGGTGTTTTCAGCATGGTCCTTTGTCCACCTGAGGAGTGGCCATTCCTCAACCAGTTTTTTCCAGTCTCACAACTGTATAGAGCAGGCTTTTCAGCAAAGTTTTGGTCATGTTGATAATGTATAGGCTATATGTTAATTTGATACAGTAGGTTTATATAATCATAAATTTTAACATAAGTTTTCACACAAAGAATGTTTACTTTAAGTTATGAGAGAATATATGTTTTAATAATGTGCTTAAAATGTTGTAACACGCATTATCAAACAAGCATTTGTTTGGCAAAAAAAAAAAAAAAAAAAGAAGCTATGTTTAAAACAAACAAACATGAAATTGTATTATTTGTCCTAATAAGATGGAAAATAGCAATAAATAAATTTCCAAATGCCTCTATGGTCTTGCCCTTTTCAATAACTGAATGACATGTGGGTTCACCACTATTTGATGTTTGCGGTTTCAGTTTTATTTTGGCTTAATGTGCATTTTCATTAAACTCTTGAGCATAATGACTCGACTCCAGATGAAAATTAGTCTGTATGGCTTACAGATTTGCTCATTTACATTTAGACATTGTCCTTATGTTCATTAATGTGCATTGTCCCTTATTAAATTATTTTTTAAAAATTGGGAAACTCTTGCTTTTTAAGAGCAGTGTGCAGAACTGAGGTTATTGCGACCTCTGATGGCTATCTTGTGAACTGCTAAACATGCTGTGACGAGTGTGATCCCTATGGTGTGATCGAATTGGTTATTACGGTATGGTGGATGTCACAACACTCACGAACAAATTAAGAGAGAAGGAATTAGAATAACAGGGCTGGTAAAACATTAATCTAGTAAAAAAAAAATCTGTAAAATCAAATGTGGTTGCCACTATTATACAGTAATTTGCAATTTAAGCTGATAAAGTGCTGTAGCTTAAGACAGAAGTGCAAATGTAACCACGCCTGTAAAATAATCATAGGCTACTGAACATGATTCAGTCTGGTGAACGTAACCAGACCAAAGATTATTCAAACACATTCTTAAAGCAGATTTTATACAATCTAACAGAAAAGTGCTAGTCTGAAATGAAAATGACAAAAGAAATTTGGTCCAGAACTCTTATACTTGAGAGTGAGATAAACAGTCTAATTTAAAACGTGTCTGGAGTAAAGATTAACGTAGAGATAAAACTGTGTGAAGTATTGTGTTTGTTTAAGACTGCCAAGACTCGAGTCAACACTGGAGATGGGAATCATGTCTGCCTCAGTTGTTCTTAGGTTAAGGGATGTAGTGTTAACAGAAATGTGGTTAAGTTTGTTGTGACTGCTGTGGCTTACTTTACACAAGATATAGCCAGATGGCTTGAGATTTAGTTTACAAGCTTGTTCAAAATAGCAAACATCCAGCTCAACTGGTGTGCCAGAAAAATGAGCAGGTCTCTGGTTAAAAATAATAATAATAATAATAAAATTAACAGTATTTATAGGATAGTTTATAGGTAGCCTGACTTGATATGCCACACTGGATTCTCCATTTTGTCTTCATATTTGTCTTGATATCAGCAGTAAAACCTGGGTGTCCTGCTATCAAATGATGAAACTCTCACTCTGTACTCCCTCTTTCAATGCACTTTAGACTGCACATAACACACACAAAATAAAAAAATAAATAAAAAAAATATATATTTTTTTTTAGGAGAAGATAGGGACTGAAGAGATGTGGGGGAAGGTTATCTTATATTATCGTATTATATCTTTTATTTTAGACAGTGTTGACAATGGCAATTGTTACATGAGAGAGTATGGAAATAAAAATCGACTAATACAATATTGACAATATGGTGGTTGTGGGGAGTGGAAGTGGTGATGACAATAGTAATAAATAATAAATGGTTACTTTGTTTATGTATACACACACATACACATAGCCTATACACACTCACACCCACCCACACACACTCATAGATCAACACTTTTATGTCACTTCTGTAATTATGGAATCACAAGATTGCTCACTACTGCACTATGTTGATTAATATGTCTGACTGTTAAATAAAAATAAAATAAAATAAAAAAGTCATTTAACTTGACAGCCAACAGTGGAATTGTCAAATTGCTGATTAATAAATGGTAAATATTACTTCTTTAACTCATAAAATGTTATTTTGTTCAGCTTGGTCAAGTAATTTGCATGTAGAAAAATGTTTTACACATTAGATTGGGCAATTAATAGCCAGCCTTGATAGAAGCTATTAACTCCAATGTCTGGTTGGGCAAGACCAAACTACAAATAAATAAATAAATAAATAAAGACTAGCTAGGACCAGAAAGTTTTAGATATTTTCATTGGTACAGAATGACAATGTTCTTTTTTTTTCCTTTTAGACAGGACTTTTATTATTTAAGTTTAAATTATGTTTATGTATATTTAATACATGTACAATATGATTACAAAGGCATTTCTTTCTGTATGTATATGTTTAATTATTTAACAAATATGTACACTCATTCATAAATTATATTTAGTTAGTAGCTTATTGTATTATGTCTATGTTCTTTGTTACCTGATTTATATTTGATAAACCTTTTTTAATCAAATAATATAAAATAATTACCAGAAGTATTTTACTTAAATGATATATATATATATATGTTGATATAATAACTTATTTGCCTGGCTAATTGCATCCATGGGGGCATCTACCTCCGATTTCCGATTATTTGTGACAATTGACGTCCGGTTATATTGGCAGGTATGGTCAGCTACTTCCTGCTGCCAGCTGCCGATTTTTAACTGAACCCCCTCTCGAAATTAGTTGGCAACACAGGGTTCTTAAAGTGTTTAGGGTCATTGTCTTGCTGGAAGTCCCATGAGCTTTGACAGAGACGCAGTTTTCTTATGCTGCCCTCCGAAATATATTGATTATTTTTCAGCATGTCATGAGCAAATTCAAGGCACACTGTGCTAGAGGCAACAAAGCCACCAAGTTAGCCCTTTTTTTTTTTTGGAGACAGTAATAACAGTGCAGGCAAATATCTTCTGATATTACCCTTCAAAGTCTTCAAGTGACATTAATTTTGCTAAAGGCTCAGGTTAGATTAGGGAAATAACAGCAGTAGTTCTGAGAAGTCTGATCTCTTCAAGTGGAGGATTAGCTAGTTTCACTACACACTATCTAGGCAAACATGTCAGGCATACAAAGTAATTAAAACTCATCAGTTTCTGTTTGTACTGTCAAATTCTATATACATTGCACTTTGAAAGCTTGGCAAACACCCTAAGTCATCTGCCTTGTTTCTGTTTGAACAATTCGTCATAGTACACGCAGTCACTGACAAAGATTGTAAAAATTAAATGCTAAACCCACATTGCATATCGGATAAATATATATATACATGAATAAATATTGTATTTATTTAAAGCATAATCACCCAAAATTAATAAACTGTGAACACTCACATAAGTGTGACTAGCAGGAAATGTTTAACTGAAGACACCGCTGCAAAAGGATGCTCATAGGCTTCGTGAATGTTCAATGTATTTAGTGACATATAGTTTGGTTTGTTTGAAGGAAATGTACACTGTGGTGTGTTCATTTAAATCCAAATACACACACTTCAAACCGTCTGAATCTTTCCCTCCTTTAAGTATATTTGGTTTATAAACTCACAAATATTATGTCTAGTAAAAAAAAAAATTCTGTCGACAGTTTTATGTTTGTTAGCAGTGGTGCAGAACATTGTGTACTTTATGTACCTTAAAAATTAGATCCTGTTTCCAGAAATTATTATTAATTTTTTTTTTTTTTACGTTACCAGCAATAGTATATAAGCCCTCCCTTTTAAAAAAGATTTTGTTCACAAGAGACCTGGCCTTCAGGTAAGTATTGCTCACTCTCTTGAATTACTAAATGTTCATTCTTTTATAACTAGGATTTAAAACTAAAAACATCAGGAGTGCTAAATGTATGGTTACTCTGTTACAGCCATGGAGACACGGTCTTTTCTTTTCTGCGTGGCAGTTTTAACAGTCACTGGTAAGATAAATTATATTGTTTTATAATATGGTTTTTAACCCATAATCAAGATTTCATGGCAACTAACTTTTTTTTCTCCAAGTACTTTGGTAACGTTTGCTTTACTATATATCACTATCTATAAATGCATTTAAAAATGGCATTAACAATATTGTGTTTCTGTTTTCCTACAGCAGTCAGCGGATGTCCAATAGGGCGCGAATTCATCACTGCTTTTATGACAAATTACCAGTATGGAAAAGCCAGTCCGACTCTCTCCATTACAGCACAGGATTCCCCAGCCACTGTGAAAATTGAGATAAAGGGATTGAGTTACAGTGAAAATGTGAACATAGGACGAGGTGAGACCAAACGGATTGTCCTGCCGGCAAACACTGAGATGGAAGGTGACGGAGTCTTCCGGAAGACTGTTTACATCTCTTCTACTGCTCTTATCTCGGTTGTATCATCCAACATAAAGGAATACACCGGAGACAGCAGTGTGATCTTCCCGATAAATCAACTTGGCAAGAGTTATGTAGTTTTTACTCCAAACACGGGTCCAAGTCCATATAAAAAGCTGGTAGCCATAATCAATGGCAATTATATGAACACAATTGAGATCGTCTCCATTTCAGGATTTTTTTGGAAAGCCCCGAAGACCAAAACCATCACTTTGGCTCCCTACGAAGTTTATCAACTTCGCAGTCTGGAAAATTTGTCCGGAACGAAAATCATATCCACGTCTCCAGTAGCCGTCTTGGCCGGACACGAGTGCTCCATGATCATAGGCACCTGTGAGCATGTCTATGAGCAGCTGGTACCAATTGAGTTTCTCTCCCACGAATACCTGGTCCCTGCTATGCATCAGTCCTTCAGCCGAGACACTGCCTATGTGGTTGCCCCAGAGGACAACACTGTTGTGTCCATTTTCAATAGGCATAAGTTTCCAAAAAAAAGGAAGCTGCATTCTGGAGAAGTTTTAGCTGTTGATGTGAGCAGAAATGCTATACTCATCCAAAGTAGCAAAAACATCATGGTAATGTATTTCAGTAGCAATTTTCCAAATGATGAGTTTCTAACCAATGTCATACCAACCTCTGAGATGTCAAAATCCTGGACCATTTACTCTCAAGATGGCTATGACAACACTGTTGTTGTAGTTGCTGAAGCAGCATCAGCCTCCACTATCAGCGGCTCACTGAAATGGAAAACGTTCCCCGCTAATGACAAATTTGTATGGGCTACCAAGTCAATTGGTTCGCAGAATGGTCCCATCACTATATCAGGTGATTCGCTGATGGCTGCTTATGTTTTTGGTGGGAAACCAAGGTATGGATATGCCACAACAGGAGTGTGTAACACAGGTAAGAAATGATGACTGAACAACGTACAGTTTCTTTTTTGTAACGTCAGAAATGACATATTTATTATAACCAAAAATAAACACCTGTCTTGTGTTCCCCAAGTTTTTACGTCAACACAGCCTCCATCAGACCCTTGTGAGACTATTAAGTGCCGTCAGCAGGAAGAGTGCAAAAAGGGTGTCTGCGTCCCCACTTCCACTGCCACATGTCAGGCCGTTGGCGATCCTCATTACAAAACGTTTGATGGAAAGTTATTTGACTTTCAGGGAACTTGTACTTACGTCATGGCAAACAATACAAAGCCTCAAAAAGGTCTTGTACCATTTATTGTCTTGGCAAAGAATAATCACCGGGGAAGTAAAAGGGTGGCTTATGTAAGGACGGTTTCTGTCCTTGTGTACAATCACACCGTGGTGGCAGGCAGCCAAAGAGGAGTAGTGGAGGTAAGCGTAACAAACACTTTATAAAGTTTTTTGATGCGTTTAAAACCACACTGAACAATTGGAATATCTCTTTTTTTTTTTGTTCTTGTCTTTCATTCTAGTTTGATGGCGAAAATACTTACCTGCCTTTGACTGTAGATGGTGGCAAAATAAAAGTGGATCAGAGGGGATGGAATGTTATTATATCAACGAATTTTGGCTTAGAGGTTAAATATGACTGGAATATGATGTTGTATATCACAGCTCCAAGCAGCTATTTCCAGACTGTAGGTGGTCTTTGTGGAAACTATAATGGTGACCGAAGAGATGAGTACACTGATCCCAAGGGCAAGGTGCTCTCCAATATCATCGAGTTTGCCAAGACCTGGAAAGTTCCAGATAATGATTTGTTTTGTAATGATGACTGTAATGGACAATGCCCAAGTTGCTCTTTAAATCTTCAAGAGGAGTACAAAAAAGACATAAACTGTGGTGTCATGGCTAAAACTGATGGTCCATTTGCCAATTGCCACAACACTGTGGATCCCCACATGTATGTAGATAATTGTGTCTATGATGTCTGTATTAACAACGGTTTCAGAAACTTCCTCTGCAACAACATTCAAAGCTACGTTGATGCTTGCATGTCAGCTGGAATCAAAATCACTGGAATGTGGAGGACACTTTCCAACTGCCGTAAGTGCATATGTATATATGTGAGATTTAAATGCGTTCAATATTTAGATTCATGAATTTGAATGAAACATTGTTTAATTAATTATGCTAGGATTTTGGTAGGCAATTAATGTGACGTGTAATCAGAATATTTATATTTTTGTTTTTCTCTTCTGCTCAAAGCTCTGGACTGTCCTGTCAATATGCATTATGATGCCTGTGGCACTGCCTGTCCGCCCTCTTGTGCTGATCGAAATGCCCCAGACAAGTGCACACTGCCATGTGTGGAAGGCTGCCAGTGCAATGCAGGTTTTGTCCGCAGTGGAGATGAATGCACACCTGTGAAAAAGTGTGGCTGCACGTACAAAGGCCGATATTATCTAGCTGAGCAGACATTTTGGGGTGAGAAACAATGCACAGAGAAATGTGTGTGTAACCCTCAAACTGGAAATGTCGAATGCACACCAACAAAATGTAAGAAGTCCCAAGTGTGTGACACACGGAATGGAGTAAAAGATTGTTACCCAATGTCCTATAGTACCTGCCAGGGTGCAGGGGATCCACACTACCGCACATTTGATGGTAAAGCCTTTGACTTTCAAGGAACCTGCACCTATTACTTGTCCAAGCTACTCGATACAGCTGACCCATCATTGATACCTTTTGAGGTGCTGGTCAAGAATGAGAACAGAGGAAGAAACATGGCAGTTGCTTACACTAAGACTGTATCCTTAACAGTCTATGGATACACAATTGTCTTGAGTAAAGATGACCCAGGCAAAGTGAAGGTCAGTACATTTAAAACTCTTATACAAATAATATGAATACTGCATAAAGGCATGAACAAATGTCATTATATGCTAACCTAGAAAAAACAAAAACTTTTGTTAATTCGTTGGTAACTTGTGTCCTAAAGGTCAACAACTTGTATGTGAATTTGCCATTTGAACAAGATGGCCGATTCTCCATATTCCGCAATGGGTACTTTGGCGTGATAAAAACTGAGTTTGATCTGACATTGAAATTCAACTGGGATAGCCACGTGGCACTGACTCTCCCCAGCACTTACTACAGTCAAGTGGGGGGGCTTTGCGGCAACTGGAATGACAATGTCAATGATGATTTGCTTACTCCTGACAAAACTCTTGCTGCCACCCCAACCATTTTTGGAACCAGCTGGAAAGTCAAGGATGACCCTGGATGCTCAGATGGATGTCAGGGCAAAGCATGTCCTAAATGTGACGCCACCGAGAGAAACAAAGTCACTTTTACAAAGCCTTGCAGCAAGATCACTGACAAACAGGGACCATTCAAAGGCTGCCATAATAAAGTAAATCCAAATCAGTTTTATGAGGATTGTGTGTATGATATGTGTATGTACGGGGGTCATTCGTCAGCACTCTGCAGTGCTCTTACTGCATACACAGCTGCTTGTCAAGATGCACTTGGCCAAGTGGAATCCTGGAGAACCGACAGTTTTTGCCGTTAGTATTCATTGCAACAACATTTACTTCTCTTTACGATTGTACATATTGTGAAAATAGTCCTTAATATCATTTGTCCACAGCTGCATCCTGTATGGACAACAGCCACTATGAGGTTTGCGCGACAGGATGTTCCCAGACGTGTTATGGCCTCACTGAGCCCAAGGGCTGTGAGGGAACTCCCTGCGTTGAAGGCTGTATTTGTGATGAGGGCTTTGTCCTGAGCAATGGTGAATGTACGCCTATGGAACAGTGTGGCTGTTCTTACGAGGGCAAGTACTATCAGCTGGGTCAGGAATTCTTCCCTCAGGACAAGTGCCAGCAGAGATGTGTCTGCAAAGAGAATGGAAGAGTTCAGTGTAATGATGGATTCACCTGCAAACCAACTGAGAAATGCCAGGTTCTGAATGGTGTTCTGGGCTGTTTCCCAGAGAGCAAAGCCATTTGCTCAGTGTCAGGCTTTGGGCTTTATCAGACATTCGATGGGAAGTCCTTCACTGTTGAAGGAGACTGTGAGTATAGATTGGCAGAGACAGCTCAGAACAAGGATGAGGACATAAACTCTTTCAGTGTATTAGTCAAACAGCAGTCCTCCTCTGAGATAGTCTTTACTCGAAGAGTGGAAATACAAATAGAACAATCCACGATTACTTTGCTGCCCGGCCACATCTGGGAGGTTCAGGTAATGTACTGGTTACTAAAACGCTAACAATAGTTTTTAAGTGATCAAATACTGTCGCCTACAATGTTAAAGTTTGATTTAGCTTCTTTTTTTTTTAACAGGTGGACAATGTTAAAACCAATCTCCCCGTGACTGTGGAGGAAGGACTGGTACAAGTCTATCAGAGCGGTGTTAACATTGTTGTGGAAACAGAGTTTGGATTGAAACTGACATATGATACAGTCTCCATGGCCAAAATCGAGATCCCGTCCACTTTTAAAAATGCAGTCAAAGGTCTCTGTGGTAACTACAATGGAAACAGCGCCGATGATTTTCTCCTGCCAGATGGTATTCAGACGACATCTGTGGTAGATTTTGCTGAGTCCTGGGTTTCACCATCAGACAAGCTGATGTGTCAAACAAATTGTGGCTCCAAATGTTTAAATCCGGACACAGACAAACAGACAGAGGCAGAAACAGCTTGCAGTATGCTAATCGCAGAGAAGGGACCATTTTCTGGTTGTTACGAAAAAATTCCACCTCAGAAATTCTTTGATGAATGCGTTAAAGATGTGGCAGCACAACCAAAAGACAAGACTGTTCACTGTCGCCACATACAAAGGTATGCGGCCAGCTGTCAAGAGATTGGGACGACAATCAACAGCTGGAGGAATAAAACCTTCTGTCGTAAGTGTCTGCATACTTTACGTTTAAAAATAACTCTCCTCGAGCCTATCTACATAATGCCCATTAATGCACCAAACAATACGTTTTTCTTTAAAATTTCACTGTTTTCTTTCAGCACTCACATGTTTCAAAAACAGTCACTATGAACTCTGTGCTGACACCTGTTCCTCGACCTGTGCAAGCCTGACAAAGTCACAGAAATGCCCGATGTGTCAGGAAGGATGTCAGTGTGATGATGGCTTTTTGTTTGATGGAGGTGAATGTAAGACTTTGGATGACTGTGGTTGTAATGTAGATGGAAAGTTTTACAAGGTGAGAATCTATCTGGTTCGTTCTATTCATTTTATTTTTTACTTATTTATTTATTATTAATTGTACCCAAACATGACACCAGTGACAATAACCACAGAGAAAACAATGTTTTTTTTTTTTATCTTTCCAACCAAAATATTGATTTCTTTAATATATTCTGCAGTCTGGTGAGACAGTCATTCGGGGAGAGTGTGAAGAGAAATGCTACTGTAAAGCCGGAGTGTTCTCATGTGAACCCTTGGAATGCAATGAAGATCAGATATGTGGCAAAAAAGATGGCGCCATTGGGTGCTACAGCAAAGGTATTTATGTTTATAAGAAGTGTACCATGAAAGTAAAATATATGTTTATATACAAGGTATTTACATGCTCTCTTTTCTCTGTTTCATCCTTCAAGCTACTTACTGTCCAGTCAATATGCATTATGATGCCTGTGGCACTGCCTGTCCCCCCTCTTGTGCTGATAGAGATGGTCCAGAAGAGTGCACACTGCCATGTGTGGAAGGCTGCCTGTGCAATGCAGGTTTTGTCCGCAGTGGAGATGAATGCACACCTGTGAAAAAGTGTGGCTGCACGTACAAAGGCCGATATTATCTAGCTGAGCAGACATTTTGGGGTGACAATAAATGCACAGAGAAATGTGTGTGTAACCCTCAAACTGGAAAGGTTGAATGCACACCAACAAAGTGTAAGAATCCCCTAGTGTGTGACACACGGAATGGAGTGAGAGATTGTTACCCAATTTCCTATAGTACCTGCCAGGGTGCAGGGGATCCACACTACCGCACATTTGATGGTAAAACCTTTGACTTTCAAGGAACCTGCACCTATTACTTGTCCAAGCTACTCAATACAGCTGACCCATCATTGATACCTTTTGAGGTGCTGGTCAAGAATGAGAACAGAGGAAGAAACATGGCAGTTGCTTACACTAAGACTGTATCCTTAACAGTCTATGGATACACAATTGTCTTGAGTAAAGATGACCCAGGCAAAGTGAAGGTCCGTACATTTAAAACTCTTATACAAATAACATGAATACTGCATAAAGGCATGAACAAATGTCATTATATGCTAACCTAGAAAAAACAAAAACTTTTGTTAATTCGTTGGTAACTTGTGTCCTAAAGGTCAACAACCTGTATGTGAATTTGCCATTTGAACAAGATGGCCGATTCTCCATATTCCGCAATGGGTACTTTGGCGTGATAAAAACTGAGTTTGATCTGACATTGAAATTCAACTGGGATAGCCACGTGGCACTGACTCTCCCCAGCACTTACTACAGTCAAGTGGGGGGGCTTTGCGGCAACTGGAATGACAATGTCAATGATGATTTGCTTACTCCTGACAAAACTCTTGCTGCCACCCCAACCATTTTTGGAACCAGCTGGAAAGTCAAGGATGACCCTGGATGCTCAGATGGATGTCAGGGCAAAGCATGTCCTAAATGTGACGCCACCGAGAGAAACAAAGTCACTTTTACAAAGCCTTGCAGCAAGATCACTGACAAACAGGGACCATTCAAAGGCTGCCATAATAAAGTGAATCCAAATCAGTTTTATGAGGATTGTGTGTATGATATGTGTATGTACGGGGGTCATTCGTCAGCACTCTGCAGTGCTCTTACTGCATACACAGCTGCTTGTCAAGATGCACTTGGCCAAGTGGAATCCTGGAGAACCAACAGTTTTTGCCGTTAGTATTGTTTTATTTCAAATATAATTATAACTCATTAACGTAGTTTGACATTAGTTTAATATGGTCTGTCCACAGCTACAAACTGTAAGGCACACAGCCACTATGAGGTTTGTGCGACAGGATGCCCGCAGACGTGTTATGGCCTCACTGAGCCCAAGAGCTGTATGGGAACTCCCTGTGTTGAAGGTTGCACATGTGACAAAGGCTTTGTCCTGAGCGATGGTGAGTGTGTGGCTGCTAAGCAGTGTGGCTGTACTGAAAAGGGCAAGTACTATCAGCTGGGTCAGGAATTCTTCCCTCAGGACAAGTGCCAGCAGAGATGTGTCTGCAAAGAGAATGGAAGAGTTCAGTGTAATGATGGATTCACCTGCAAACCAACTGAGAAGTGCCAGGTTCTGAATGGTGTTCTGGGCTGTTTCCCAGAGAGCAAAGCCATTTGCTCAGTGTCAGGCTTTGGGCTTTATCAGACATTCGATGGGAAGTCCTTCACTGTTGAAGGAGACTGTGAGTATAGATTGGCAGAGACAGCTCAGAACAAGGATGAGGACATAAACTCTTTCAGTGTATTAGTCAAACAGCAGTCCTCCTCTGAGATAGTCTTTACTCGAAGAGTGGAAATACAAATAAAACAATCCACGATTACTTTGCTGCCCGGCCACATCTGGGAGGTTCAGGTAATGTACTGGTTACCTAAACACAAATAGTTTTTAAGTGATCAAAGACTGTTGCCTAAAATCTTTTATGTTGGTATTTTTTTTACAGTTGAACAAAGTTAAAACTAATCTCCCCGTGACTGTGAATGATGGACTGGTACAAGTCTATCAGAGCGGTGTTAACATTGTTGTGGAAACAGAGTTTGGATTGAAACTGACATATGATACAGTCTCCATGGCCAAAATCGAGATCCCGTCCACTTTTAAAAATGCAGTCAAAGGTCTCTGTGGTAACTACAATGGAAACAGCGCCGATGATTTTCTTCTGTCAGGTGGTATTCAGACGACATCTGTGGTAGATTTTGCTGAGTCCTGGGTTTCACCATCAGACAAGCTGATGTGTCAAACAAATTGTGGTTCCAAATGTTTAAATCCGGACACAGACAAACAGACCGAGGCAGAAACAGCTTGCAGTATGCTAATCGCAGAGAAGGGACCATTTTCTGGTTGTTACGAAAAAATTCCACCTCAGAAATTCTTTGATGAATGCGTTAAAGATGTGGCAGCACAACCAAAAGACAAGACTGTTCACTGTCGCCACATACAAAGGTATGCGGCCAGCTGTCAAGAGATTGGGACGACAATCAACAGCTGGAGGAATAAAACCTTCTGTCGTAAGTGTCTGCATACTTTACGTTTAAAAATAACTCTCCTCGAGCCTATCTACATAATGCCCATTAATGCACCAAACAATACGTTTTTCTTTAAAATTTCACTGTTTTCTTTCAGCACTCACATGTTTCAAAAACAGTCACTATGAACTCTGTGCTGACACCTGTTCCTCGACCTGTGCAAGCCTGACAAAGTCACAGAAATGCCCGATGTGTCAGGAAGGATGTCAGTGTGATGATGGCTTTTTGTTTGATGGAGGTGAATGTAAGACTTTGGATGACTGTGGTTGTAATGTAGATGGAAAGTTTTACAAGGTGAGAATCTATCTGGTTCGTTCTATTCATTTTAATTTTTACTTATTTATTATTAATTGTATCCAAACATGACACCAGTGACAATAACCACAGAGAAAACAATGTTTTTTTTATCTTTCCAACCAAAATATTGATTTCTTTAATATATTCTGCAGTCTGGTGAGACAGTCATTCAGGGAAAGTGTGAAGAGAAATGCTACTGTAAAGCCGGAGTGTTCTCATGTGAACCCTTGGAATGTAATAAAGATCAGATCTGTGGCAAAAAAGATGGCGCCATTGGGTGCTACAGCAAAGGTATTTATGTTTATAAGAAGTGTACCATGAAAGTAAAATATATGTTTATATACAAGGTATTTACATGCTCTCTTTTCTCTGTTTCATCCTTCAAGCTACTTACTGTCCTGTCAATATGCATTATGATGCCTGTGGCACTGCCTGTCCCCCCTCTTGTGCTGATCGAAATGCCCCAGACAAGTGCACACTGCCATGTGTGGAAGGCTGCCAGTGCAATGCAGGTTTTGTCCGCAGTGGAGATGAATGCACACCTGTGAAAAAGTGTGGCTGCACGTACAAAGGCCGACAATATCTAGCTGAGCAGACATTTTGGGGTGAGAAACAATGCACAGAGAAATGTGTGTGTAACCCTCAAACTGGAAATGTTGAATGCACACCAACAAAATGTAAGAAGTCCCAAGTGTGTGACACACGGAATGGAGTAAAAGATTGTTACCCAATTTCCTATAGTACCTGCCAGGGTGCAGGGGATCCACACTACCGCACATTTGATGGTAAAGCCTTTGACTTTCAAGGAACCTGCACCTATTATTTGTCCAAGCTACTCGATACAGCTGACCCATCATTGATACCTTTTGAGGTGCTGGTCAAGAATGAGAACAGAGGAAGAAACATGGCAGTTGCTTACACTAAGACTGTATCCTTAACAGTCTATGGATACACAATTGTCTTAAGCAAGGAAAGCCCACGCAAAGTGAAGGTCAGTTCATCAAAAAGACTCTTCTACCTGTAATACGAATAACCGCATGCATAGCCAGTCGATTGTAACTGTACAATGACTTACCAAAAATTACACATGGTTTTGAATAATAATTTATTTGGATGAATTTGTCTCAAAAGGTCAACAACCAGTATGTGAATTTGCCATTTGAACCAGAAGATGGTCGACTTTCAATATTCTACAGTGGGTTCTTTGGCGTGATAAAAACTGAGTTTGATCTGACATTGAAATTCAACTGGGATAGCCACGTGGCACTGACTCTCCCCAGCACTTACTACAGTCAAGTGGGGGGGCTTTGCGGCAACTGGAATGACAATGTCAATGATGATTTGCTTACTCCTAACAAAACTCTTGCTGCCACCCCAACCATTTTTGGAACCAGCTGGAAAGTCAAGGATGACCCTGGATGCTCAGATGGATGTCAGGGCAAAGCATGTCCTAAATGTGACGCCACCGAGAGAAACCAAGTCCCTTTTACAAAGCCTTGCAGCAAGATCACTGACAAACAGGGACCATTCAAAGGCTGCCATAATAAAGTAAATCCAAATCAGTTTTATGAGGATTGTGTGTATGATATGTGTATGTACGGGGGTCATTCGTCAGCACTCTGCAGTGCTCTTACTGCATACACAGCTGCTTGTCAAGATGCACTTGGCCAAGTGGAATCCTGGAGAACCGACAGTTTTTGCCGTTAGTATTGTTTTATTTCAAATATTATTATAACTCATTAACGTAGTTTGACATTAGTTCTTAATATGGTCTGTCCACAGCTACAAACTGTAAGGCACACAGCCACTATGAGGTTTGTGCGACAGGATGCCCGCAGACGTGTTATGGCCTCACTGAGCCCAAGAGCTGTATGGGAACTCCCTGTGTTGAAGGTTGCACATGTGACAAAGGCTTTGTCCTGAGCGATGGTGAGTGTGTGGCTGCTAAGCAGTGTGGCTGTACTGAAAAGGGCAAGTACTATCAGCTGGGTCAGGAATTCTTCCCTCAGGACAAGTGCCAGCAGAGATGTGTCTGCAAAGAGAATGGAAGAGTTCAGTGTAATGATGGATTCACCTGCAAACCAACTGAGAAGTGCCAGGTTCTGAATGGTGTTCTGGGCTGTTTCCCAGAGAGCAAAGCCATTTGCTCAGTGTCAGGCTTTGGGCTTTATCAGACATTCGATGGGAAGTCCTTCACTGTTGAAGGAGACTGTGAGTATAGATTGGCAGAGACAGCTCAGAACAAGGATGAGGACATGAACTCTTTCAGTGTATTAGTCAAACAGCAGTCCTCCTCTGAGATAGTCTTTACTCGAAGAGTGGAAATACAAATAGAATTATCCACGATTACTTTGCTGCCCGGCCACATCTGGGAGGTTCAGGTAATGTACTGGTTACTAAAACACTAACAATATAGTATTAAGTGATCAAATACTGTTGCCTAAAATCTTTTATGTTGGTATTTTCTTTACAGTTGAACAAAGTTAAAACTAATCTCCCCGTGACTGTGAATGATGGACTGGTACAAGTCTATCAGAGCGGTGTTAACATTGTTGTGGAAACAGAGTTTGGATTGAAACTGACATATGATACAGTATCCATGGCCAAAATCGAGATCCCGTCCACTTTTAAAAATGCAGTCAAAGGTCTCTGTGGTAACTACAATGGAAACAGCGCCGATGATTTTCTCCTGCCAGATGGTATTCAGACATCTTCCGTGGAGTACTTTGCTGACTCCTGGGTTTTGCCATCAGATAAAATTATGTGCCAAACAAATTGTGGCTCCAAATGTTTAAATCCGGACAAAGACAAACAGACAGAGGCAGAAACAGCTTGCAGTATGCTAATCGCAAAGAAGGGACCATTTTCTGGTTGTTACGAAAAAATTCCACCTCAGAAATTCTTTGATGAATGCGTTAAAGATGTGGCAGCACAACCAAAAGACAAGACTGTTCACTGTCGCCACATACAAAGGTATGTCGCCAGCTGTCAAGAGATTGGGACGACAATCAACAGCTGGAGGAATAAAACCTTCTGTCGTAAGTGTCTTCATGTTCCTCAAATGACCCTCTTCTTGTTTGTCCTCTTGCTGGCCTTCTTTTTACGTAGCCTTTAGTTGAAGAAGCTACTATGTCAAATTAAACATTCTCTCTAAAAACTGATTTCTGAGCCAGTCTCTAAAAACAATCTTGAATTCTTCCAGCACTCGAGTGTTCGGCAAACAGTCACTATGACCTTTGTGCTGAAACTTGTTCTTCAACCTGCGCCAGCCTGACTAACTCACAGGATTGTCCACCATGTCAGGAAGGATGTCAGTGTGATGATGGCTTCTTGTTTGATGGAGGTGAATGCAAGACTTTGCAGGACTGTGGTTGTAATGTAGATGGAAAGTTTTACAAGGTGAGAAACCATCTCACTTTCTTTCTTGCAGTAGTCAAACATCACACTAGTCACAGGAAGAAACTGACACTTATTGTGTCTTATTTTTTCTGCAGTCAGGTGAGACAGTCTTTCAAGGACAGTGTAAAGAGAAATGCCTCTGCAAAACTGGAGTGTTCTCCTGTGAACCTTTTAAATGTGATGCAGATCAGATCTGTGACAAAAAAGAAGGTGTAATTGGGTGCTACAAGAAAGGTAAGTTTGTCTACAATGAACATTGTAAAGAATTTCCCAATGAGGTTTAAATGAAACCATAATACAGATGCACACCTCTGTTCCAGATCCTTGCAGTAACTATGAGTGCCGTGAACAAGAGTACTGCACTGTAAAGGACAATAAGGCACTGTGTGTTGCAAAGTCAAAGGCCTCCTGCATTGCCAAAGACGATCCTCTTTACAAAACCTTTGATGGAAGCCACTTTTCCTTCCAGGGTACTTGCTCCTATACTTTAGTTAAAACTTCAGGCAAAGACCTAACACTAACACCTTTCAGCATCGTCAACAAGAATGAGATGCTCAAAGGCACACGTGGTGCTTACGTGAAGTCAGCCACCATTACAGTCAGAGGACATGAGATCACTTTCATCCGAGGAAACCGCAATCATGTGACAGTAAGTCAGTACCATCAAGTCAATGTTAAAACATCTCAATGTCCCTCTAAGGTAATATTGTATATTAGGGGAAGCCAACCTTGCACCCAGAGGACTACCTTCTAACAGACTTCAGTTTCGACCTTGCTCCAACACACCTGCTATTTTAAAGTAATTTTCAGCTTAATTGGCTAGTTCAGATACTGTAGGTTTGGAGCTAAAATCTCCTGGAGCAGTGTTGACTACCCCTGTTGTACACTTTTGAAATTCTCTACTTAAAGGGATACTTCACCTCTGAGTGGTGAGATGCATGTGTATATAAAATGGGTCATTTATGTTTCAGAAATGTTAAATTATTTTTGAATTTGGAGCTTTCTAGACTCCCAGAGTCTAGAAATGCACTTGCTTCGCTGCCCTAGGAGGCCACGCCTACCGGTAACAGAGCGCAGTAGTTAAACAACAAGTCAAGACTACTAGTGAGTCTCTGTGATGAGTCTGCCCGAAAATGTGTTTCGAGAACGCCCAAAATGTCTGGGATTTGTATTTTATTTTTACTTTTGCATTTTATAGTCACCATTCCTTATGTTTACTGTGGCGAGCAAAACGAGGCCAGGGCCATGGGAGAATGGTGCGAGGCCGGTGGCGTGATTGCTGATGAGCGACACCTGTGAGACGCACCGGTCTCGTATCTCTCACGGAGGAGCGGGAATTGCTTAGCAATGTTAAAACGCAGATCAACCGATCACTTGTTTAGCGTTCATGTCAACACTACATTCAGATTCACCAACTTGAATGAATTTAGTTAAATTATAACAAAAGCTGTACATGTAAACAATGAATGGCGACTGCAGAAAGCAAAAGCTTAATCCCAGACATCGACGGCCGGACATGTCTGGGAAAAAGAGGATGGTAAACCCTACTACTCCGCTTTCTCCACAGAACAAGAGCCTGCTAGCCTAGCTTCCAAAAAAAATGGCTGACACTATTGTGTACATTCTGTGAGTGAGATCCCACCCTCTATGGGCATTGATGAAAACAGATAAAAGAGAAAAAAGAGGTCTTTAGCCTCTGGCCAAAAAAATCCTCGAGATGACGCAAAATGGCAATTTTTGTGTCATCGGAGGATTTTTTTTTCCAGACAAAAAATACATATATCTCTCATGGGATATGAGGGTGGAAAAGCATGGTCATTCGAAAATACTGCAGGTTTTCTACCAATACAAAGCTTAATGCTAAATCCTTTTCATTTAGTATCCCTTTAATATGTCTGTTTCTTGCTCTCATTTTATCCTATCCAGATTGATGGCACAGTTTCGAACCTTCCTGTAAGTTTAAACTCTGATGGGATCAACATAACGAAATTGGGTACAACAGGAGTCCTGCAGACAGATTTTGGCTTGGAGGTCATGTTTAATTGGGCGAATACCCTCATGGTGACATTGTCCAGTAGTTATTATAATAACATAGTTGGAATGTGTGGAACCTACAGTAATGACCTGCAGGATGATTATGTCACACCAAGTGGTAAGAGCATGACAGACATCACAGAATGGGCAAAGTCTTGGAGTGTCCCTGAAAGCAACAGCAACTGCTGGCACTTTCCCCCTTGCTCAGATGATAAGAAGTTACTATATAGTGGACAAAGCTATTGTGGCTTGTTAGAGAATGCGAAGGGCCCATTTGCCCAGTGCCATGACATAATTTCAAAGAGGCGATTCGCTGCCGACTGCCTTTTCCAAATGTGTCTCAATGATGGAAGTCGAAATGCTTTATGCAATGCCTTCAATAATTATGTGTCGTCTTGTGCACTGGTAAAGGCTGACGTGTCTCCAGAGTGGAAAAAGCTCGCAAACTGCTGTAAGTCATGGCCATGACTCAAAATCTTTGTTTAATATATGTTTAATTATATATTACATTAATGCTACCTTTCCTGTCTTTTATTTCCAACAGGATGAAGATATTTTTCTCAAGTCGCATGGATCCCAGTGAAAAAAATTGCTAAATAAATAATATTCTGCTTTGCTTTTCACAGTTAAAATGTTGACATATATAACAGTTTTTGTCATTACTTAATATCACATTATGTAATATTAGATTTGGTGTTTAAAATTGATATTTAAGCGAGTTTCTTTTCTTGAATGGCTACATAAAGATTTGTGCTATCCAGAAATCAGTCTATAGTTAATCTTGGGAAAATTGCTCTGTTTTAAACTTGATTTATTCCTTCAAATGCTTCCATAATTAACATTCTTATTAAATTCTTGCATCTATGTGCATTATGTTGATTTCATTAAGCTGTGTCATTTCCTGTGTCTGTTATTATAAATGCCAAAAGTCATTAACAGAAATATAGGTTATGCCAACCATATGTCAGCTTCTAAAATTGACATAATCAATAATTAAAAAGTATTTTATTAACATTCAACTCCTCCAGACACAAAGAATCCACCAATTTGCAACAGTTAATATTTCAGATGCAGTTCAACACTCACACACTAACCAATGAATTTCATTGAAAATGCTACATTGTGCTAGCCTGGTCCCACCAGACCCTCGAACATTTCATTTGTACACAGTAGGCGGGTAGCCTACTCTGTTAAAGTTTAAAACTATTGGATCTGCCCAGAGCCACTCTAGATCTGCCACAAGCAATCACTAACGTTGTGATGTATGACGACTCAAACTAGCGCACAACATCAACGTCATCGTTCTCAACCACTCCCTCTGTTCACTGATTGGACCGGTAAAACATGGGCCTGGAGAAAACCAAAGAATACATCACAAACCCAGACGTTGTACCAAAGCCCGTCTACGGAAAGCCTGGCCACTCTCTATTAAGTCCTATTGTACCAAATTTTGGTTGTAATTCCACTCGCTCCGATCGCCCGAGTGCAAAATGAATGGGAGTCTATGGAGCTGGATTGCTAAATTTGTCTCTTTCACCGATTGCCGTTGAGAAATCTCAGATTTGATTATAGGTTTTGCAAGTTCAACATGGGTTATAGGTCAAAAGTTGAATGAACGAGTACTCTGTGTCCTTTCGATTTCTTACAGGTTGAGTTGTTGTTGCCCATAACCTGCTAGCATTCGGCTAATGGACACTGATTGGTCAGTGAAGGACCCTGGGTTGCCGGAATCAGTCCTTGAACGCGCGCTGTGTGAACAAAAGCCAGGGCCAATGCCGTAAGGGGTCTGTCATAGTGATGACAATCGCGCGACTCTGTTGCTCTAAGAAGAAAGTTTGTGTTCGTCATCAACAAAAAAAGGACGAACAAATGTCTGCAAACTGGAACGAAGCAGAGACCAGGAGCCCCTCACTATCTGCGCTGCAGCTGAGATCGTTCACCAGCTTTGTGGAACGGTATGCGCATGTACATATTTTCGGCGTGTACATTACACGTCTCATCCTGACGTCATGTGCCTTTCCGGGATCTTTACGGATTGTGTGTGTGAACGCACTCACAGATCCCGGCAAATGTGAACGGCACCGTCCAAATGTGGACGGCAGTGTGAACCGTCACAGCAGCAGGTGGAGAGCAATCGCATCATGACTTTTGCGTAAACATACACGCCACTTTCAAGTCAAGTGGCATGTTAATCTATATGCATTTTGAGCTATTCACGTGTATGTGTGTATGTCCAACACCTGAGATGGGTCTCTCTGGCAAGGGTGTGGTTACCTGGTGCCTGCTTACATCACAGGGCACCACAACTTCCAATAGGAAAAACTGCAGTAGCCACTATTCAACCTGAAGAGGGCAGCACTCAGACGTTTTTACACCATTTATTGTAGAATTAAAACACTTTATAACCAAATGTCAAAACAATTACTTCAATCAATGAACAGCATTAATAAATGCCCAGCCTTACAGATCACTAACTTAAAAAAAATTGTTTTAGGGTTTAGTTACCCTCTAATAGAGAAATCATATGTTGGAATAGAGCATTGTTTGTGTCTGTGAGATTGGGACTTTTATTGTGAAAGTGAACCGAAGATTTGGGGTGAGGAGCTGTGTGTTGGCGCCCACACAGTTGCTGGAGATTCGGTTTCCTCAATTTTTTCCTGTTTTCACAGGGACTTTCTAGACAAGGCTTTCTGCACTGGGCCTGCAACAACAACTTTAAAGGCCCTTTAATATCTTCATCTACGAGGCCACTAGAGGTCAGTAATGCCATTCTTAATATTCCACCGTTCACAACTGACAGACACAAATTGTTTCTAATGTAGGCCTACCTCCACAGCCAAGTTGCCATCACCATCAGTCCTCTTAACTTATATTGGATATAATTTAAAACAGTTAATATACTTAATTATATTCAAAATCTAAATAAATATGAAGAATAGATTCTGAGTAGATTATTCTCTCTCAGTATTTTTTTTCTCATTTAAAAGTATTTACTCCTGAATAAAATTAATATTAAAAGCAAAATACCTAGTATAAAGTAATGTGAATAATAATAATAATACATTTCAGCCACGTAAAAAGCATAGCTTGTGCGTATTTTTAAAAGCTTGAGTTCAAATTCAAAAATCTTAATCTTAATCTTAATACAAAAGTGGTTTTGTGTAATAGTGAAGATTAATTAAGGCTATATACATGTACACACCATGAGCATATTGTCTTGAGGCCACTGGCGGCCGGAGGTAGAGCGATCAGGAAATTATGGAAAACACTTGTCCAAAATGTCCTCTTGTCCCCCACTTGTCCTCACCTCTTCGATGCAAACATCAGAGTGAATTGATGTTTACCTGATGGGGGAAAAACATCCTTTCTTTCTGTGTTGGACTTTAGGGCTTTTTACTCTGCATTTTTCACCTCTAAATGGTAAGGTTTATCTTTGGTCATGTTTATGGTATTTAACCAGTCCTTGCAGGAGATGTTATTGTAGAATCATTCAAGCAAGAATATGAGTGTGTTAACACACATTACTATAAACATATAATAATTATTAAAAAAAGACATTATATTTTTAGCAGCACATAAGAATTTAAAGTTTGCCAACAATGTAAAACATCAGAAAGCTCAGCAAAGATCATCATTGTGCAAAGACCACCTGTGATGTACAGGAAACTGCTGTATAGATGAATGTGTTTGTTGCTGTGGTTTCATAGGTTTGAGCAGAGATGCTCGCTCGTTTCTTTGAAACTGCGATCTCCAGGCCAGGCTGCACGGGAGAGATGTTGCACCAATGCAACAGTATCTAATTTTAGAACACATTCTGAAAGGTGAAGTAAAGGGCTAGGACGATAAGAAGACTTCCAAATTTTACGAAACTGGAAAGTACTCCATCCTCTTCTATAATGTGGCTTTGTTCCACTGTGAACTGTCTTAAGACTTTAACTATAGCATTAATAAACATCATGAGGACACGAATTCACACATGTGAGTAAAAAATAAATAAATACTGGCTACCTTATCACAACTTTGCATTCATTTGCATTTTTTTTTACAAACTATGATTTATTCACTAAAATAATGCTGTCAAAAACATACCATATTTTGTATATATTGATTTGATTGTGTCCTGACACTAATTCTTAAAATCATACTTTTTAAATACTATATACTGATATATTGTCTGTTTTTTGTTGTATATGTTACAAATGTTCGAACTTCGGTCTGAAAGGCAGAAGGATTTGAACAAGGTGAATCAGAAAGCTCAAAGGACACAGTGATGTTATATTGGCCCTTCATAGCAGGAGGAGCAACAATTATTATTTTTCTTCTTGTGGTCACAGTGTGTTGCATTGTGCGAAAACATAATGGTAAGTATATCACATAAATTCTGAATACATTTTAATTATAAACTGTTTGCATGCTTAGTAATGTAACATAATCTCTTTCTTTCAGAAATATCAGATCAACCATATTATGTGAACAGCCAGCAGGGTAAACTTATTTTTACAGTATTTTTCACACTTATTATTACAGTATTGTTATTAAATACTGTATTCCACGCACATATGCTACATGTGACCATTTTCAGTAACACATGGTCTTATGAATCAAATCAAGTTTCAAGTTTTAAAAGATGGTGACATCCTGTTTCAAACATTGTCTTTCTCTCATTGTCATGATAGTTCAAGATGCCAGCAAAAATCAAACCATCTATGGTGGGTTTGATGTGTATTTGTTGTTTTAACAAATTCTCATATAAACTGTTAGTAAAGGCATGACTATTTTTTTTCTTATCAGAGACATTATATTTATATATTTATCAATACAAATATTATATTATTCTGTTGCAGAGAATGATCAAGAGTTCAGAAAAAATACCTCCAAAGGGAAAAGTGAGTAATAAATAAATAAACTAAATTATGGAAATATTCACAATAAATTAAACAGTTTTTTTCCCGCTTTGCAGGGCGGTTTTCATCAGCTTATATCAACAGGCCTGAAAATAAGGTTGCAATTTATGTGAACAGTGCAGCAGAAGCAGAGGAGACATATGCAAACAGCACTGATAATGATTATGAAAATGTGGAGTAGTCTGAAGGGAACATGACTGCGGTATTCTTCATTCTTCATTGTGGGACGAAGTCAATTGTATAGGCTATACTCCAGTATATTTGACCAAATATTTTATTTGTCAAAAATGCCAGTGTCTTCTTCAAAACAGTCAATAAAATATTGCACTTTTGAAATTGACCTCTTTGTAAACCTTGTCCACAGCGCTGAGTCATGATCATTTGCTTTTAATTTAATAACTAACGATTTTTTTAATTATTTTTTTATCATTATTATTATTTTTTATTAATGCCATGAACAGAACAATACAATGAGACATAATCTTTCAAAGTGAAACAAAAAACAAAGTAAATAAAATAAAAAAAGAACAGTGCCAGAGGATAAAAAAATATACAGTATTACAAACAAAAAGGGGTGCTACATTATACGTATATCATATCTGCTTACAATGCTATAAGCTCTAATTGCCTTTTTACTTGTGCAGTTACAAAAGTAAACAATAAAGCTTAAAATCATTTTTAAAGCAAGAAAAATTAGGTTTGGAGTCAGACCATTTCATTTTATGAATATGAAACTTCCCCATCAGTATTAACAATTGTATAAAACATGCCTTATTTTTCTCAATCCCATGATCATTGAAGTGTATCATAATGTCAAATCCACTCAGCTGTAAGTCAATGGACATTTTTTTCTTAATTAAACGCTCCACATCAAGCCAAAAATATTTTGGTATGTATGCAATGGAAAAATAAATGAAAAATTGTTTCCTTTTCACCTTAATCAATGAATATTAATAAGTAATCAATATCTAATTTAAAACGTTCCAGTACATGCTTTACTGGATATATTCTATGCATTATTTTAAAAGAGACTTCTTTTACTTTATTATTAATGTAGAATTTATCCATTGTTCTCCAAGCATTACGCCAATTTACATCTCCAAACACAGATGACCAGAAAAAGCGAGCTGGAGGGTATACAATATATTATTAATAACGAATAATTCCTGTGATACTGTGTATATGACGTGTTATCGGTAATGACGTAACGTACACTTCCGGTTTGGGACATAATTTGAGCATTAATCCATGCACTGCAGTGTGGATGGTTTATTAAAACATAAAAGCAATCCAGGTAAGACACCCGACTGAATCCTCTCCTAAAGTTACAGTTAGATAATGCACGTGCATAACGAAAGACACGGGCTAGTTGCAATTTCTCACGTGTACCACCAAAACATTGATTAAACCCGAGAGTACTCTTTATGCTTTACAGTGTCAACCACTTTTACTGTCAAAATGTGCATGACATATAGTATAGGCTATAGTTTTCTTTGATGTGGACACCCTATATAAAAAAATAACTAACTGTTGACAAATTAAAGTGACTTTGAAAAACAAAACCAGAAAGTCTGAAAAGTAATTTCTGTTTTGTTCTGCAGGTGTTGGAATGGATAAGTTTGTTACTCGGCACAGAAAAAGATCAGTTGATGAGGCAGATGAATGGAAATCAGGGGAACCGATCAAGAAATGCAAAGATGAGTGTGAGGTGGAAGAGGAGTTTTCTCAGCCCATTCCTTGGCAGAAGTTTGAGGCCGAGGGATTGGATTGTGACTACAGTTTTCTATTTGAAAAAGAGGAGGCTGATCACCTTTTAAAGCAGCTAGAAGAGGAGGTGATGTATTTCACAGGTATTGAATGTGCTTTTGTATCATTTAGGCCTACACTAACTACACTTAAAAAAAAAGTTTCTGAAAGACGTCTCCGTACCACTTTCTAGTCCATGCTTAAAATGAATTAGTATAGCCCCATTTATACATACTTATAAATATTACTATTCTATATAATTATTATTATTAAAACGAATTTATGGTAATAAATGTTAATTTTGATTTGTTAAAATCTCCTCAGCCATATGCATGGTTGCTTAGCAGTTTGAAACTATACTTAAAAAAATATATAGTTGCAGTGTTATGAATTAACCGATGTGGCTCGGGTTAAATTAATCACTGTGGTACGTCTGGTCAGGATGCAATAAGATGCACATAGATTTCGTTGAGTACTTATGTGTGTGTGGTTATATAAGACAAATAAATAAACAATATATCAATATTTAACATCCATACAAAAATTGTTAATCAATAATAAAGATATTTCAATGGTTAGACAAATTTAAATTAGGCCTATTTAACCTAACAAACAGGATTTTTCTGATAACCCATAAACAATAATGAAATAAGATTGATAAACATAGAAACTTACTTTTAAATGGACACACACAATTAACATCACTTTATGAAATGAGGCGCTCTCGTGAACTCTCAATAAGAAAACCCTACTAATATAAATCTAACCTGAAGTGCTAAATACAAGGCACTTTGTAACATGCAGTGTTTTGCTAGTATGTAACATAAAAAAGATCCATGTTTGCCTGTTTTCACTTTACTTAAAGACATCAATGATGTATTTATAGAGGTCAGTAACTGTATTTTCACTCACAATAATTATTTATAAGAACACAACATGGTTATTAATAACATTAAGTATATATTCACTTATTTGACAGAAATAAATCTGAATTATTAAAAATGTTTTAACTATAATATAATAACTTGATAGCAATGCAGGCTGCATCTTTATAAATACATTCATGGAATCATATGACTGACTAATTAATACTTCTAAATCAGTGTATAATGGATTATGAGTATGCACATTGAAAAAGCAAATGCATGACTTATAATTGTAAGAAATAATATAAATGTAACTGTAACTGTACTTATAATGCAGTATGTCTTAAAGGGGTAGTTTAATGCTTTTTTTTCTTTTCATGATTGCATTTATAGGCTATAATTAGAGCCAGACCGATATATCGGCAGGCCAATATTAGGCATTTTCCAAACTATCGATATCGGCAGTTATATATAGGCCGATAAATGAATATTTCAAAAATAAAATGAAAACGGACGAAACACGCTTGAACCATGTCATGACTCATGAGTGTTGGAGTTGTATAGTTTGTCCACCAGAGGGCAGTCTACACCGTTCCTGTTGGCAACACTAGTTGAGTTGGTCACGATACATACCGGTACATTGCTTAAATAACAATTAAAAGAACAGCCCCATCAGTCCTCTTAACTCAAATAAGCATGACAAAATTTGTGACTATCATGTCCAGTTTTGCTGCTGTTAAATAAGCCGAGAGTGAAGTGGAATTAGCTAGTAATATTTACGTTACGTTGTTACAGTGTAGTTGACTGACTGTCCTTTTCACTTTTGACAATGTGACTGAAGTATTTCTTTAATAGCGCGTGACAGTTATAGCAAAGAGACGGATCATCTCTCCTTGGCCTGTTATATTGAAAATGTATGTTTTACGATTTGCAGTATGACGTAATCCATTGCTAAATTATGGCTCAGCATAGACTAGCTAACCATAAAGCTAGCTAATGCCACTATCGTCAGTCTGTTCTGTTGTGACAATAAAAGAATCAAGTTTCTTTTTAAAATGCATTATCATATTATTTTAGCTAAAACTCTTAAATAACTACAAATAACTAATGTTAGGGAAATCTGTTAATGTTTTGTTGCGCCTTTCTAAAATAAATATATATATATATATATCAGCCGATATATAATATATTATAATATAATATAACATGTCTTCATGTTTTTTACTTTTTATTTTTTTAAAGCCTTATTTTTCATGAATTTCACCTTTATTGTAAGCCGCTTTCTCCTCATTTGAACGACCGGTTGACTTCCTGATTCTATGAAACCACTCCATCAGAAACAGGCAATGGGCTCAGATTGGTTAGTTGCATGTCCGTCCATCCATCCATCTTCTTCCGCTTATTCGGGGCCGGGTCGTGGGGGCAGCAGTCTAAGCAGAGATGCCCAGACTTCCCACTCCCTAGACACTTCCTCCAGCTCTTCTGGGGGGACACCGAGGCGTTCCCAGGCCAGCCGGGAGACATAGTCTTTCCTGCGTGTCCTAGGTCTTCCCCGGGGCCTCCGCCCAGTGGGACGTATCAGATGCCCGAGCCACCTCAGCTGACCCCTCTCAATGTGGAGGAGCAGCGGCTCTACTCTGAGCTCCTCCCTAGTGACCAAGCTTCTCACCCTATCAAGGGATCGCCCAGCCACCCTGTGGAGAAAGCTAATTTCGGCCGCCTGTATCCGGGATCTTGTCTTTTTAGTCATGACCCAAAGCTCATGAGTCATGACCGTAGGTGAGAGTAGGAACGTAGATTGACCGGTAAATCGAGAGCTTTGCCTTACGGCTCAGCTCCTTCTTCACCACAACAGACCGGTACATCGACCACATTACTGCTGAAGCTGCACCGATCCGTCTGTCTTCCGTTCCATCCTTCCCTCACTCGTGAACAAAACCCCAAGATACTTAAACTCCTCCACTTGAGGAAGGATTTCTCCACTAACCTGAAGTGAGCAAGGGACCCTTTTCCGGCTGAGAACCATGGGCTCGGATTTGGAGGTGCTGATTCTCATCCCAGCCGCTTCACACTCGGCTGCAAACCGTCCCCGTGCATGCTGAAGGTCCTGGTGTGAAGGGCCCAACACGACAACATCGTCCGCAAAGAGCAGAGACGAAATCGTGTGGTCCCCAAATCTGACACCCTCCGGCCCCTGGCTGCGCCTAGAAATTCTGTCCATAAAAATTATGAACAGAACCGGCGACAAAGGGAGTTCATGGGAGTTTTTGCCTCCACGACCACCCGGGCCGCAGTCCGTTAGTTGCATGTGCTCCGGTCAAATGGAAATAATGGTGTCAATACTGCTGTATCAGTTTGAGCCAGAATCAGACCCAGAAAGCAGCGATGAAGAGAGTTTAACTTAATATAACTGAATAACTACTGTTTTTTTTTTTTAAAGTTACTGTTTTATAGATATAATGAACAACCGTTTATCTATTCACAAAACTTAGTTTACTCGGTGTATCATTTTCTTTAGGTGTGCATGTGGCAATGTGTTAAAATATCTGTTACAGTGATGCGTATGTAGATAAACAGTACATAAAACCTGTATACAAACCATACTGTACATTGATAACAGCAGCTGAAGTTTGCTCTTGTGATTACATATACTTTTTTGAACTTTATTGTCTTATACACACAAAATAGCTATATGTCCCCTAGGGAGCAGTAGTAGGTCAGTTAAATTAATATTGTGGTAGATAGCCGAGGAAGAGTCTGCCGGCTCATGCTTTTGTACTGATTGCCAGATAAACGCTACCTCGATGTCTGCTTCTTTATTACTATTACCCAGGACCCTACATAAAGTATACATGGAAAATACATTTACAAAATTTGAACATAATTACAAATTCAGGTCCTAAATGTTTGTACACGTTTGTCATAGACACACGAAATAGCATAACTAAGTGGCTACTAAAGCCAGCGCTGGCATTTTTTTGGCATTTGTTTACGTACTTGATAAAACTAAAACATTACGTCTGAAATTATTATACATCCAAATACATTTAAAATTGTTAAGTCTTTCTTACATGTTGTGGCCCAACAACTGCGGCCTCTGGTTTTATAGTTGGATCTGCTTCATGTTTTAGTTACACTTTCTTGTTGAATCCGGCATTGAATTCGTGGAGATTCCGGAGGCTCTCTTTTGTAAAATGCGCAGCACAGAGGGCTAAATTACAATTGTAATTTTCAGGAACATAATCAAACATAAATTTTAGAATTTTAGGCATTGTTGATGAACTACAGCATCCATAGGAAGCCCAAACACAGAAGACCTGACAGCTGGGTGAAAATAACACACTTTGTTTCGACGGCATGACAACAGCTCTCCACTATAACTCTTCCTCTTCGACAAAGCCGTAGAAATATGGCATGTCCCCTTTTTTCATATTCCGGAGGGAGGGTTGATGGGTTAGTTACGTATTAAACCCGGGAAATGTCTCGTTGTAGTCCCATTCGAGTCGTTTTTGTAGGCATTAAACTTCCATTTTGAAAAGACAACAGCAACATTACACACTATTTAAAATGGAAAAAAAAGAAATCACAATCAACCACCCCTTTAATGAATCTTTATAATTATATGTATATAATAGTAATACTTATAAGTATAAATTGTGCTATAATTCATTATAGGCTTCATAGAAAGTGTTACCGAAGTCTCTTATGCTTACCAAGACTGCATTTATTTGTTAAAAAAATTACAATTTAAAATAACTATTGTGTTAATTTAATATATTTTAAAATGTAATTTGCTGTGATGGCAAAGCTGAATTTTCATCATCATTACTCCAGTCATCAGTCACAGGATTTTTCAGAAACCATTCTAATATGATGATTTGATGCCCAAGAAATAATCCTTATTATTATCAACGTTAAAAACAGTGTTGCTTGTGGTGTTTTTTTTTTTTAAGATTCTTTGATGAATAGAAAGTTTAAAAGAACATATTTTATGTTTTGTAACAATTTAATCACTTTAATGCATTCTTACTGAATAAAAGTATTTGTTTAAAAAAAAAATCTTTCTGAGCCCAAACTTGAAAACAGTTTATATTGGCGTTACAGATACAAGAATCATACAGGATATGTTATTTAGATAATGTAACTTTATTTTTTATATTTGTACCAAATGCAGTGTGCCAGATTACGGCTATATAGTACTCCATCCTGTTTCCATTTTCTCATGTGACAAAGGTGACAAAGCTAAAGTACAAGTTTATGGAAAGTCATACCAAGTTCCAAGGAAGCAAGCCACATACGGGGATGAGGGACTTATGTACTCTTTCTCTGGAGTCCAGCTCCTGGCTAAACCGTGGACTCCCACTTTGGAACACATTCGAGATGCTGTTACCAAGGCAACAGGCCATACATTCAACTTTGTTTTGATAAACAGGTAATTCAACTCACTGCCGTTGACACATAGACAGACCTATGAGCCTGAAGTGCTGCATTACTTCACATAGAAGTCATGTTCTTTCAAAATGAGGAAAGCATGTTTATGGTTTACATCAGGTATAAAGATGGTCACGATCACATGGGAGAGCATCGGGATGATGAACGGGAACTGGATCCTGCCTGTCCTATTGCCTCTGTATCGCTAGGGGCTGTCCGAGACTTCATTTTCCGACATAAGGATGCACGAGGGGGTTCTAGCAAACGTCAGATTGAGCCTGTAAAGCTCGAGCTGGCTCACGGGAGTCTTTTGCTCATGAACTATCCCACAAACACATACTGGTATCACAGTCTTCCAGTCAGAAAAAAGGTCAAAACACCACGCATCAACCTCACTTTCAGACGCATAGTGAAAAACAGACAGAAAACTAGCATTAAAATGGACTGATTGTTCTCTTAGCATCTTACCAGGTATTGCTGTGGGCCATGTTAGTTGTTCTACCACAACTTTCTGTTAGTCTTCATGTTATGATTTATTAGTCTTTACACCAGATCATGGGCAGTAAAAATGTATCTAAGGAAATCAAGCTTCAAGCACATCTTTACTATTCAGAGCATATTCTGGCTTGATATTTGGCAACAAAATGAATGAGCATTCAAAGGAAATATTTTCTTTTATTTGTTTTTGTTTTTTAGAAAACCATTAAACTACATGTGGAATAAATAGGATAGACAACCATACTTATGTACAAGACATTTCTATTATAGACTGGGAAAGAAAAAAAAAAAACAATATGGTCCCAATGAATACATTTTGCTAAAAGTTTCAAAGATTGACCTACAGAAGGCAGTTTGGCGAAATACTGTGGCAAAAACATAAGGGTAGCAAAAACGTAATCGTATAAATATATACATTTTATTTTTCAAGCATACGTAACAGAGTAAGTTCGAGAAAGTCATACTTAGTGTTTACATTCCAGCACTGCTGGACTGAGTATGAGGTATTCGCACAGCTGTCTACCCATAACTTGCCTGTGGTACAATCTAATCAATGTCACCTTTTTCCTTGGACGACGACACATGCAGTCAGTACATTTGAATAGAGAAAAGAATCAGTCATTTGTCAATTTGACGTATCAAAATGATGCAATTATTGTAGCTCCTTACTGTATGTACGTTGGAAGGTTGTAGTGCTGTTGAAATGGCAACCAGCATTTCAAAGCTTGGTTTGAGTTGAGCATTAGTGAAAATTAACATTTTCGACTTACCTACTGTAGATATTTGAAAAACAAAAACAAAAAACAAATGAGAACCAAAATGTGTAGTCAAAAACAAGATGAGGAAAAAAAAAATCCTCTTCTCAGTAATACAAATGCACTCAACCAAGCAAGGCCTACGCTACAAGCTATGGTCTTCACAGGAGTATTTGAAGAACTCGTGACTAGTACCATTTGTAGTATTTTTTTTATATTTAGCTACTTATGGTGAAATCTCTCTAAACTACAGCAGCAGAAATCAATTACTTTCACCGTGATTAAAAAACAAAAAAACAAACAGTGTTGACCTTCCTGAGTGAACAAGAAAAGGTGATGCAAATAAAAAAATAAAAAAAAAATTCACAATCGGCAGTTGATAATGCCAATTTAGAAAAACTATGGCAGTTCCAGTGCCATTTCAATTGACGGTTCTGATCTTGGCAAAAGAAACAGCACGTGGTGATTGCAGGGCAGCATGAATTGTTTTAGGATCAGTACACTATCTCACAGCTTGATTCATTGCCTTAACTCATACAAAGACGATCCAGACATGCCCTTTACACTAAAACTGACCGCAAAAGACAGGGTTCTTGTGAATAGATGGCAGTAGGGATAAGTGTAGAACTAAAATGTTGTGATGTGTTTTGGGATAAGAGACTGGGATCACAAATGCATAACAGCTGGTAGAAAATAGTTAACTTTCTTCAGAGGAAGAGTCGAGTTTTCCTTTTTTGCTTGAGGGAGCCCCATCTTCCAATTCCTTCAAAAGAAACCACTGAGTCAGTTAACTGATCTCTGACTGAAAACTGTTGCTACATCTACTTAAATTATTACTTTTACTTTTTTAAACTTCATGCAAGTGACACGGTTAGCATGTACCTGGGCTGATTTGGAAGAGTCTAAAAAGTGCTCCGAATCTCCTTGTGACTTGCTGTCCCTTTTGGCTGTCCTAGACTCTGATGAGCAGTGGTTTTGTTCTGGAAAAAAAAAAGTGAAATTAAAATAATAATTGAAGGACAGAGAAGAGAGGATAGTGAGCTTCTAGAGGGCTAATTGCAGTGACTAACCATTCTTATGATCCTGACCAGAAGAAGGCTGTTTGGAAGGATATAGGTCACTTTTCATGTCATTGCTGTCACTCTGAGAAGCTGCCATGGGTTCAGGTGCAGGACTAGTGTTGGTGCTGTTCTCCTGCTTCAGTGGGGAGGAGTCTGCAATGGAGCTCTGGTTACTGTTATCATCTGTAGGTGAAAAATAGAAACACAATTAAAAAGGTGTGACAAAAGATTTGATTAAATTCTTGACAGCTTTCAAACAGTATATGACACGTTAATGCGTGGTTATAGAATAGCAAATGACATCAATTCAATTGGAGTGTTTCATCAACAACACCCTCTATTGGTTAAAGGGATAGTTCACTTTGAAATTAATTTTTGATATGTTTTAGCTTACCTCAAGGGCATCCAAGATGTAGGTGTCTTTGTTTCCACAGTATTTTCAATTTTGACATTTTTCAAACCGTTGTTGTCTGTCAGTCATACACTTGAGGCTAAGGGGGTCCACCAAAAAGCAGGGACAGAGAAGTCAAAATTAAACATGATTTAATGACTCGTACATGTAAGTACACATTGATGGCCTAAGACACAAAACGAGCGTTTTTTTTTTTTGGTGAGAAAACGAACAGTATTTATATCGTTTTTACCTCGTGTAATCGCAGTGACGTCCAAGTGATCTGAATCAGTTGTGCAATGTCCAACTGAACCGAACTCAATCAGTTCAATGTGGCGCCGGAAGTGGTCGCTTGCGTGTGACGTCACTCAATATTTACACTGAGATTTCAGAAGTTTTACCTTTTACTAAACATATTTAGATATACCAAAATCGTCTTCCATTGCAGTTTCCCATATATCTAAATATGTTTAGTGAAAGGTAAAACTTCCGAAATCTCTGTATAAACAAAGAGTGACGTAGGCGCGCCAGCGATCACTTCCAGCGCATGCGCAGACCGAAGCGCCCGTGCAGTCAGATCATTTTGTCATGGCTATGATTACAAGAGGTAAAAACGATATAAATACTGTTCGTTTTCTCACAAAAACCGCTCGTTTCGTGTCTTAGGCCATCAATGTGTACTTACATTTACGAGTCATTAAAGAGTAACTAAACACTTAACCAACTTTTTTTTAGTTAATGATCTGTAAGAATGGATCTTTATTAATACCAGTCATTGACTCGAGTAACTTTTTTGGCATTTGTTTATAAAGTGTTCTATTTCTACAATATATGGTGTAAAAACGTCTTGGTGCTGCCCTCTTCAGGTTGAACGGTGGCTACTGCAGTTGAATTTTCCTATTGGATGTTTGCGGTGGTACGTGACACAGCGGTTGTAGGTGACATAGGCAAGTTCCATACAAAGAGATGCGTCTCAGGTGCACGCCCCCCTCCGCTGGGCTCTGCCCACTTTTCCAGCATTTTTCAAATATTGCCAGTGGGTAGATTAAGGCTCTGACCAGGGGTTTAGTTACCCTTTAAATCATGTACATGATTCTCTGTGCATGCTTTTTGGTGGACCCCCTTAGCCTCCAGTGTATGACTGATAGACAACAACGGTTTGACTGAAAAATGTCAAAATTGAAAATACTGTGGAAACAAAGACACCTACATCTTGGATGCCCTTGAGGTAAGCTAAAACATATCAAAAATCTATTTCAAAGTGAACTATCCCTTTTAAGAAGGAAAACAGACCATTCAAAGCCATTAAAAGCCAATAATTATTCTTTTAAAATGGATAATTGGTGTGATATTACAGGTAATTTTTGGCATACTTAAGTATTTAATACATTCTTAGAAGTCCAAATAATCACAAATCTCAATTTGGTGTAAAAATAACAAAAAAAAAACTTTGTAATAATTGCCAAGTAACTGCACTTGAAAAGGCTGTATGAGCATTACTTTGAGATGTGATTAGGGTCTGATTACTGTCATGTCTGCACCATTACCATGCATATCCATCATTCCAGGAGAGGAACTGTTCTCAGGGGTCGTGACCTCAGAGCCATACTTGTTGTCATCTTTGCCTTTCTTCTTGTTTTTGTTCTTCTGTGTGACAAATAAATAAATAAAAACACACATTTGCAACTAAGCCATGTAAATAATATTGAAACATGTTGCAAAAATAATTGTTTGATTCGACAACTAAATCATGTAACGATCTGGGCCACAAGCAACAAAAACTAGAGGTAGACCGATTAATTGGCCGATTTTTGGCATTTTTTTTTACATAATCGGCATCGGCCAATATCCAAGTATATCAAGCCGATTATTAGGCAGGCATATCTGTGGGCAGCCCAGTGTTGTCGTGAAACACGTGTTTGACGTACGCTGCCGCTAGAGTCATTTTCCAGCCAAGTGAGCAGCAGACCTAAATATGAACTATCGTTTATTGAACACGTTCAGGCACAACACTGACCGTTAGTTAGTAGCTGGATTAAACATGGTTAAAATGCTGGCCAAGCTGTAAAACGTGACTGTATTTCACTGTAGACTAAAAGGTCCAACAGCGGGATGCCGTTGTCTGAAGAACAACAGACGGACGGTGCGTTGTGGTGCGTTTAAAGTTTTTGTAAAATATAATTTTCCCATCTGGTGGTTGTTTTTGTCCTTCAACAGCAATTTACTAGTGAAATACGTTATTGTTAGTTAAATAAGTTAAATAAAATAAAATAAATCTTATATATAAAAAATTAAATCATTTAAAGTATTTTTTTCTCCTTTTTTGTGATAATTAGGTTGTCCATTTGTCTTTGTCCGTCAACAAACAAAACAAACCAAAAATACATGTTTCAGGACATTTTTTGAGAGGATAAAATGTTTATGTTGAGAAAGTTTTCTATGTTAAGTAATTATCATTTCTTTTACATTTTATCTTTCAAATAGAGGTTAAAAACCAAGCAAATATCGGCCAAAATAAATCGGCAGTATTAATCAGCCGTCGGCCGACCCGGATTTCAAAAGATCAGTATATCGGCATCGGCGTGAAAAAAAACATATTGGTCGACCTATCAAAAACACATTTTTGGCACTAGTGGCCTCAATCTCACTATGAATTTACCTTTTCTAATTTAAAAAATAAAATAAATTATTCATATGAAAAACAAATTGAAAAAGATTAATCAGTTAAATTGGCAAAAAAAATTACAATAACGGTTATTGGTATTGACTAGAAATGCAATAGCAGAGCATTATGGTGATGAAATGTCACTTACATCATCTGACTTGGGCTCTGTCACTGGTACCCACTTGTAGATTCGTAGTGACGTGTCACCAACAGTCACCCATTTCTTCTCCCTGGGGATGTGCATGTTTTTGTTAGATATCACAGACAAATGAGACTGCAAGCAAATGAGTTTAACAGAAGATGTACCATTTAATCATTTATAGCCATAAGAAATCTCTGCAGAGATATTAAAACGTAGCCTATTTCCAGAATATGCAATGCAACTGACATCCACATAATAAACTATTTTTACTGTAAATATACACGAGGTTAACTCTGTACGTGGTGGACAGGGTAAAACAACACTAATTAAACAATTTATAATATTTACTTTAAAATCACTTTTCACTTTTTAATATCACTTTTTACAAGCTCACAGATTAGGATCATTTCAATAACTAAATGTCATTACAAAACTACGATTTTCATTATTTAATTCTATAATAATTATATTTCTTAATAACGTTTAGGAAAGATACTATTGTTGTGGTTATTGTTAACCTCATAACCATTTTGCTGGGGGGATTATTTGAAGTTGGACTGAAGTTTAACCACAACCTTCAGAAGTTTTTGGTGAGTGTATTAAAGCTCCGCGCTGAGTTTAAACCCCCGCGCGCGGATAAAACTCTTCTCACGCTCCGTCTCTCAGAAGCGCGAGTCGCTCTCTCTCTCTCTCTCTCTCTCTCTCAGATGAGATGAACTAACTTAGAGTAAAAAGCCCATTCATCGGCACTTTTTGTTTGGTACGGACGTTCGACTAGTTCATGTCAGCCCGTTCAGTTACTATTCAGCCGGCATTACAGGCTCAAACAGCAAAGCCTTCATGTGACTGTAACGAAATGGCTTCTAGGTTCAACCCACATAAACATTTAATGGAAGAAAAAAGCTATGAACATTTTTCCTAACTAATTTCTCAAACGCCGACAAAAACCCCAGGCGCGCGAAGAAACAGCACATCTGACTGAAATTGGAGTGGTAGAAACGCTCTCTTTCCTTTCATTTCATTGTTTCTCGTTGTCTCTCCTCCCCCACAAGCTGTCTGTACTGTTCGTTAACGGGTAGACGCTCTCTCTTACCATTTCCGCACTTTTTCAATTGCAGCCATAACCCGCTTGATGTCATCTTTCGCCCTGCTCCGCGTCTCCGCTCGAACCGACCTGCCCGACATTACTGCTGTTGGTAAAATATCTTTTTGCTCGCTGCCTGTTTAGACACAATGCGAATGCACACAGCACAGGAGAGAGGCGGGGTTTGTGCGCCTGCGCTGAAGCCAAATGCCCTCGAACCATGAGAGACACGGTCAATGCGGGTATGCGTTTCGCTCCTTTGTTAGCGAACAGAGAAAAGAAAACGATATTTCAATAGATTGCTGAATTCGTCGATCAAATCGAAACGATGGCTAAGACATCCACACACGTTTTACACATGTATCTGAGGAAAAAATGGAGACTGGATCGACAGTGTAATGTCAAACAACGTTTATTTCCGTTTGATTTTATCTCTCTCTCAGCGTTTCAGAAAAGTAACTTATTATACACAGGAAAATACACCGTTCAGCTCAGTAGTAATCACAAAACGACTGTTCTGTTATACAGACTACAAATAATACATCTCTTTAATTAGATTATAAGTTTCAGAATGGTTCTGGACATTTCAGATATTCTAGTGTGCTTGTTCTTGATGAAGTTCCTGGGTGGCTGCAGAAAACCCAAAAATATCTGTGGATAATGTCCTCATGGTGATTTTAGTGGGTAGCAAAGTCTCCAACATAGATGCTGAAAGACAGACACAGTAGTTGAGATTAAAATATGGGTACACGTGTTTGAAATTCATTACTATTTCAGTCAAATACTCCTTCACCTTGGAGTCTATCGAATACTGTTTCTGGGTCCAACCCTCTCTGTTTTAAGTGAGAATACTAACTCAGCTGCTGTTTATGAGCACTATTCATTTACAGCATCCTTAAATTAAGATTTTAAAAAGTCAAGATTTACTCTGGGCTTCCTGTCTCATGGACACAGATATTTGAACAATTCAGAAAAGGTAAATCACTGTCTGGTGGCAAACTGGTATTTGAGCACAGAGATAAAGGTTAGGATCATTCTTTTTCAGTAATACTGCACACCTTGAGTGAAGCCTATACTAGCTCTGTGTGTTGTTTGCTTTTGGACCTGAAAACATTTCACACAAATTTGGCCATCAGTATAGAGATTCAATACTTCTACATACCTGTGCAACTGCCTCCCTCTGCACTAATACCTAAAAGAGTTGTAAAGCATTCAGCCAAGTCCTCCTCTGTCATATGTTCACCTGACATGAACACAAGTAATTACTAATTATTAATCACTTGTTCAAAATTATGCATCGTATAAAAAACTGTCAATACAGCGGACTAGGTTTAAACAAAGCCAGGAGTAGGCCTTAATCTAGAATAGTTAATCGTGGTTAAAAAAAAATGGCTTTCTGAAACACAGATCAAGTACAGATTCAATTAAAACAATCAATTTCACACACATTTTCATTATTCAAAATTCAATAATCCATATTCACCTTTCAGATTTCACTTCCAAAATATTTAATTCTATTTCAAAAATACAACCTATATTCTACAGGCAATTTTCGGTCCATTTATTTTTGGAAGTGAAATAATCTGAAAGGCGAATATGGATTATTTAATTTTTAATAATGAAAATGCTTGTGAAATGTTTTGAATGGAAATATTCACAGCTTAAATAAACAACCAAGTTGAATTTCAGCCCATAAAAATGCAAGTCTTAAAAATACAATCCATTAAAATGCAAGCATGGTTAATGCAATGTATATTTTGTTTAATTAGTGCAATTAAACAAGCTTTTTTGTTTAAAAAAATGTTTTATTTGCCATTATTATACTCCAATTGCTCAATAGTGATTTATGATTAGGCTTAACCTGAATTATTGCGCAGTTCTGTGAAATAATTCAGCGGCAGAAACACAATAATATTACCACTGACTATTTCACATACCATTATTTGAATTTATTAACCACTATCAGTCCAAAAATAAGTATCCAGCATTCAGAGAATCAACTTAAATAATAAATCAAATAAACAGGCTACAATGATAAATGATACAACATAGACCTAGAAACGAGTGAGATTTTGAAACAGCTGGTATGCCCCATATGTAGATCTGATCTCACCATCACCGAGTACGTCGTGATTACATGAAGAAACAGAAAAAACAGGCAAAATCCAGAAGGACTGTGTCAAAGTCTCCAACACGCTTGAGGATAACCTACCTGCAAAGCTCCAGTACTGTGAAAGTATTAGGCACTTAATGCAGTAAAGTAAGGATGCTTTCAAAAATAATGTCATAAGTGTATTTATTTATCCATTAACTTCTCATAGTGTGACCACCCTTTGCGTTTAAAACATCTTTTGTCCTCGGTACAAATTTTCAGGTAGCTTTGCAGGTTGGTTTCTTCAAGCGTCTTGGAGATGTTGCCACAGTTCTTCTGGATTTAGTCTGTTTTTATTTTTTTTCTGTTTCTTCATAATCACAGACAGACTTGATGATGATGATGATGATGAGATCATATCTACGTGTGGAGCACACGCCGGCTGTTGTCAGACTCCTTGTGTTGTGCATAATTTCTTGAATGAGCAAGTCAAAACCTTTCTCTGTTAATTATAATAATTATTTCTCTCTCATCCAGTTACCAAAAGTATTGCTAAAACTCATAAAAACATATTTACCTCTAGCCTGCAGTAACTCCAGTAGTTCATCTCTGTCAATAGTATATGTGCCCTCCTCGTCTGCCCTTCCAAGCACCTGAAAGGCATTGCAAAGCTCCTGTCTGGAAATGCCAGAGGCAGGTCTGTGGTTGATATACAATTTAAAGAACTCCTCCAAATCGATGTCCGTCACATAATTTCTGGTCTCAGCATAGCGGCTGAACTTCACCTCATTTTGCATGTCTTCCAGCTTCAACAAAACAAAACCATGTGTTGACAAGGACCGAGTGCTAGTCCACCAAACGATGACAGTTTTGTATGGTTGGTGATTGCAACAACGCTCGTACCTCTTGCTCGGTTGGATAGAAGCCAAGCGCTCTCATTAAGAAGGGCACATCTGCTAGAGGGATGCGCGTGGACACAAGCCGTGTTTCCATGGTGTTGAGTTCCTGATTCTGTAGCTGGCAATAGTAAAAATATTCCTCCATTTCCTAAAGGACAAATCATAATATGGTCTGGCCTGGTAACATGTTAAGAAAGCATGTTATGAAACCTCATATCATTTTTTTATTAAGTTTTGATTTTATCTGTAAAAATGCTACAGTAAAAACCTAATTGGTTAACAGTAATTTCACTTACTAAATGCAGGGGGTAAACAATTAATGTAACCTTACATTTCATGTAATTCTAAAGTAAAATACTGTTAAAGGTTAAAAATAACATTTAATTATATTATAATTTACAGTGAGAAAACTGACATTCCAAGAATTCACTATATGACACTTCACATTTGATGGCATTGTGTTTAAATAACTGTATTTTTTAATCTCTGATATCGGTTTTGTATATTAGGGTTCTACGGGTTGTTCTGCAAATGTTTACATTTTATTGTCTTTTTCTGTAATTTTTGACCTACATACAGGACAATGAGAAAAAAGAAAGCATTTAAATAGAGATCTCGAACCCTGAAGAGCTGTCCATCTCTCCCTCCCTCCAGAAGATTGTAGAAGGGCAACATGTCTTTCCCTCCGAGAGCAGCTGATGCCTCCAATGATCTGCATGTTTGCAAAAGCTAATTATGTGACCCCATTTTGTAACAGACACAATAAGCTGTATATAGTTGATTTGAATTTCAGTTATTATTATAGACAAATATTTTATGACCTCATATTAAAGAAAGAGTTCACCCAAAGAAAAATATCCATTTTTAAAACTTTAGAATCACTGGCTTCGGCAATTGCCAGGCAAGCGTTCACGAGAGAGTTACATGGTTTTCATGAGGCATCTATTCTCACATAAGCTTACGCTACACCTACATCGTATGTAATGAGTCGGGTCAGAGGTCACCCTTCCACCCAAACTTGACTCTATCGTGAACGTGAGTGATTATAGACCTTATGCACCAGAGAAACGCCGTCATCTTTAGAATATTGTTTTTGAACTTCCGCTTCTGCGGTTGCTCTGTATATCTCTATGGCATCGCTGTCGATGAGTAATTAGCTGGTGAAGTGGATTTACTTATTATAGAGTTAACAAAAGTTATCATGAGCATTGTAATGTTTATCATAAGCATTGTAAAGCAGATGTCTTGACAAATGTCGCCCGGGAAAATTTTTACGAGCTGTTCATTCATACCTATGCAAGATCGCTGTGCAAATACAGACCGAAGGGGCGGGGCTACATAAGGTCTATAGATTATAAAGGTTTAAATATGTTAAATTTTCTTGCAAAAACGTATTGCTTTGCTTCAGAAGGCATTTGTTAAACCACTGGAGTCGTATTGATTACTTTTATGGATGGATGCACTTTTTGGAGCTTCAAAAACTCAGGCACTATTCAATGCCATTACAAAGCTGGGAAGAGCCGTGATGTTATTTAATATAACTCCGAATGTGTTTGACTGAAAGAAAGTCATACAGCTAGGATGGCTAAAGGGTGAGAAAATTATGGGATAATTTAAATATTTTGGTGAAATATTCCTTTAATTGAGCAACTATATGATACAGTATATCATGACCTTGTTGATGAGTCAACTGCAAAAAGCTGTTGAGTTTTACATGGGGCGCATGTACTTCAAACTTACGACAAATTGATCTCCCATGACAAGACAGTGCAGTCTTGTCCTCCAGCAGTGAAAACATTTCTACCATCGTATGAGACAGCTAGAGTTGATACGCCTGTTGAGTGACAGATCATTGCAAAGGACTTATGAGGGTTTCCATCCACAGGCAAAATCTGAATCCCAACCTACATCAAGGAGAAAAATCAGGAATGAAATGAGACTTAAATCATTAAATCAAAGGAATAAAATTGGCATAATGTCTCATGCTGATACCAAGAGGTCTTAGTAAGACATTAAAGAGATCCATTTATACAGTAGTAATTATCAAATGCATAGTTTGTTTATGAGGACTGAAACACTTTTTTACCTTATCTTGTGTTATATATGCCATGTAACGAGAATTAGGGTCACCATCATTAGATGCAGGTAAGATGGCCATCTTTTTCACTGGAGAACCATATGAGGGCCCAAAGACCGTTTTTCTGTTTAGACAAAGCATACCATCACTAACAGATTTACAAAATTAAAAAATATCAGAAATTTGTTTATCTTGTTTTATTTGGGATCAGATCATTTTTATTACCCAAAGATTAGAAAAGGGAACTCCTCAGCTCCTTAGAAAACGGCTTAATATAGTAGAGTGAAAAATATTTAATTTAAAAGTTCATATCGGCGTAAATAAAAATCGAGTCTACTCTGTTAGACCCTACTACTGTGCAACAGTTAGTTCCGGTCCTCGAATGTGATTGGTCGAGCAGCATTACAAGAGCGCTGCAACAGTTCAGCTCACTACAGCATTGAGTGTGTTTACCTTTTCTAAACACAAGTTGCTAATGAGTGAATCATTGAATCATTCACTCAAAGCGATTCATTTACAAACACACAAAATTATTTTTTCACACAACCAATTCGTTCAAAACGCAGATTAAAGGTGCTCTAAGCGATGTCAGGTGACGTGACACTTAAAGTATTTTCAAACAAAACGAAGGCTAGATAGACCCTCCCTCCTCCTCATCTGCACTGGCCCTCCAAACCCCACCCCCAGGGCCTTCTTGTCAGTTATTGGCTGAAACAGTTTGTTATGTTTCATGGAGAGGGTTGCCGCAATTTGTTTTTGTTGCCATTTGTGGAGCCTGGGTTGTCTCCATGGACAGCGTTTTTTTACAGTGTGTTTCGCTTAGAAACAGTGCGACATCGCTTAGAGCACTTTTAATTTAGGAATAAAAAATTGCTGTGGCTTCCCAGATAGCAGACTGACATTGAATCAACGTGGAAATATGACATCGAAACAACGTTGATCTGACATTGTTTTGCTCATCGAATTAACGTTGAACCAACGTCAGACGCGTCATTCTTTCAAAACTAACGGAAAATCAACTTGAAATCAACGCGTTGTTTCAACGTTATGAAAGCAAACCAATTTTCGATTTTCATTTAGCTTTGAAGAATGCCGTGTCTGACGTTGGTTCAACGTTAATTCGGTGAGCAAAATCAACGTTGTTTCAATGTCATGAGAGACGTCGTTTCCACGTTGATTCAATGTCAGTTTGCTATCTGGGTTAGTTTGGAAATATTAGCAAAGGCAAAGCAAAAACAGTCAAATTACCAAGCACCGTGTTAACTAGTTACTCACCATTAACTGTTTATTGAATTGTTGTATAAAAGCAATAATCATGCTGCTTTTAGTGCTGTGCTGGTATATTCAGAAAGACAACACTAATGGTAAAAAAATTATTTTTATCTCACAGAGAACATAAACGGCTTTACATATCTATTATCCCGACACAAACAATAAACAGTGATATCAAATAGTTGAGTTAGAATATTGAAGTGGACCGTTTTATTTTTTATGACCTGTTTATATTGTGTTTACACTAGCTATGCATACATTTTTAATATATTATTTGTGTTACTGTAGGGTGTATTAAAGCAATAAAACCATATTATTTTTCTCCCTTTTTTCTATTTTTGATTGACAGCCTATTTAATTATTTGGAATTCGGGAGACCTAAATCTATTGACCTTTATTTGTATTACCTCACTTACTATGATGTCATCACTAAGTCCTTTCCCGCCACTTATGGATGATGACAAAAGTACTTCAGATGAATCATCTGTTTCTTTGTCCATAATCATAACAGAGATGTTTATCTTTACAAAATTATGAACTTATTTCCCTTTTGCATCATAAGAAAGCCATATCCTAAAATATCCTTGAAATCCCATTCTATTATCCAAATTTGGGTTTGTGTAATCATTGTTTCCATTTACATTTCTCTACCTATCACATTTAGACTGAATGGTTTGGCTTTAGCTTCATTTGAAATTTTGCAATAAACGAATCAACCAGGCTGCGTTTCTCAAAAACACCATAAGCTAATTTGATCATAGAGAACATTGGTGGCAATGGTCTCCACGATCAACTTGTCACCCTTCTTTTGGTAAACGCAGTTGAGATTGCTGTTTATTTCAGTGACATTTCTTCTTTGTTCTGCCAACAGGAAAACTGCAAACCTGCACATTTTGGAGGTAGCATTGAAGAGCTTCATCTTATACCGGTTGGAAGCTGTAAGGAGGAAGTTTTCAGGCGTCAGAGGAGGATACCACACCATACAGGTGGGCACAGCACTCTGTTCGATCCGATCAGAGCTCAAAATCAGTAACTCATTTTCACCACTGTTCTGCAGATCATACTCCACCTGTATACAGACAGGAAGATGTGATACGTTTAACACAGTTCAACAAGATAAACCCATAAAGAGCAAAATCATATTAAAAAATAGGAACTCACCAGCCTGCGATCCATGCCAAGAGAGAGCAGACGAGGCTGATTGCTGTCTAAATCCACTCCAAACAGCAGATCCTGAATGGGTTTATAATGCGAGCGGTGCCTGCCCTGGTACTGCCAAACCTCTTGGGTCCCCGCTTTACACAAATGGAGCAATGTCACACTTTTTCCAGTGTCCTGGCAGAAGGGAAATAAAATTCCAAACAAAGGATATAAAAAAGTGCCCTCATAAAATCAAGAACATTACTGTTACAATAGAAAAAAAGCTTCCCCAAGGTCCACTTAGTAACATTTTTGTGGTAGGAACAGTAATGTTTTAGCTTTCAATTTCACATTTTTTCACAAAGTGACAGGTTCACAAAACAATCTATGCTAAAATGTGTTGTACAAAATAAACTAAAACAAAAAATGCAACTCCTACTAACCGCAGCAGCCAGGTAGCACGAGTCCTGAGAGAAGGTGAGATGGGTAATGCTGTCGTGACTGTACTGGAAACACTCTTTTCCATCACTTTGCAGTGTACAGGCATCAACAATCTGCAAAGCCCCACTGGCAAAGCCCAAGGCCAAGTAAAAACCTAGAAAAGGGCAAATTCACACAGATTGTATAATTGCAATTTGTGGCATCCTTCCTTCATAATCCTTTTTTTTTTTTTTTAAATAAAAAATTTAACAGGTGGCAGGAATGCAATTTTAGTCGCTTCCTGTCTGGACAGTCTTTGAATCAAGCAATGTACCTATAAAGCTGAGCTAAAACGTACATTATACGTTAACTATAGTATAATAGCAGGAGTGAGATCTTGTTTTGTAGTTCACCTTGTGGATCGTACGTAATACACTGGATCTGTTTGTGTGGCTGGAAGGCCCTTCTGCAGACCACCTCTTTACGCTCATAGTCCCAAACCTTGATTGTGCCGCTGTTGCTTGCCATAGCTACTAGCGGTTGTTTGGGGTGGCAGGCAACTGCTTCCAGAGGTTCTGGATGTTCCTTCAGAAGGGTCTGTGGAACATGACTTTGCGCATTTACATGCACTACAGTTGCACTAGTAGTAGAGAGAACAACATTTCTGTAATTGGAAGGAAGGAGAGAAACATAATTATTGCATTGCGGAGTAAGAATTTATTAATGTTCCCTCTATATTTCTGCCTCCAGTGGCGGTATAAACAAGATGCAAAGGAATAGCAGAAGCAAAGATAGTTAGTACCATACTTTAAAGGAATAGTTGACCCAAAAATGAAGATCCGTTCAGAATTTACTCAACCTCGTTTTGTTCCAAACCTGTATTACTGTACTTTTTACTTCTGTGGAACGCAAAAGAAGATATTTTGAGAAATGTCTCAGTATTTTTTGTCAATACAAATGGAAGTCAACTGTCACCAAAACTGTTTGCTTACCAGGATTTTTCAAAATATCTTCTTTTATGTTCAGGAGAAGAAATAAAGTCATACATGTTTAGAATGACATGCAGGATTAAGGATTATTAGGAACACCATACTAATATTGTGTTTGACCCCCTTTCGTCTTCAGAACTGCTTTAATTCTGTGTGCCATTGATTCAACAAGTTGCTGAAAGCATTCTTTAGAAATGTTGGCCCATATTGATAGGATAGCATCTTGCAGTTGATGGAGATTCGTGGGATGCACATCCAGGGCACAAAGATCCTAGAAACCAATTTGAAATTATTTGAGCTTTGTGACCTGGTGCATTATCCTGCTGGAAGTAGCCATCAGAGGATTGGAGCATGGTGGCCATAAAGGGATGGACATGGTCAGAAACAATGCTCAGGTAGGCCGTGGCATTTAAAACTATGCCCGATTGGCACTAAGGAGCCTAAAGTGTGCCGAGAAAACATCCCCCACACCATTACACCACCACCACCAGCCTGCACAGTGCTAACAAGGCATGATGGATCCATGTTCTCATTCTGTTTACGCCAAATTCTGCCTCTACCATCTGAATGTCTCAACAGAAATCTTCAACTGTCCAATTTTGGTGAGCTCTTGCAAATTGTAGCCTCTTTTTCCTATTTGTACTGGAGATGAGTGGTACCGGGTGGGGTCTTCTGCTGTTGTAGCCCATCCAGATAGGCCCGTCCGGCACAAAACAATCATGCCAAGCTCAAAATGGCTTAAATCACATTTCTTTCCCATTCTGACATTCAGTTTGGAGTTCAGGACATTGTCTTGACCAGGACCACACCCCTAAATGCATTGAAGGAACTGCCATGTGATTGGCTGATTAGATAATTGCATTAATGAGAAATTTAACGTGTTCCTAATAATCCTTTAGGTGAGTGTACATGTACTCTGTTATGCAGATGATGCATCCAATCTACACACTTCACTCTTGTTAGCAGTTTATGCTTTTAACTGATGATTTGTGTATCTTCCACTTATTGCTGAGGTACATGTGACAAAAATGTATTATTGGAACTTTCTTCAAACCATCTTTGAATGAAATAATTGCTAATTAATGTTTCTCTCTAAAATTCTCTCTAAAATTATTTTTGTTTGTGTGTGTGTGTGTGTCTGTGCATATGTTTATTTCTTCTTTTAAGTACTTTGCACTAGTATTGGCATTCATTGTGGACAGCAAAGAAAGAAGCTCATTGTACAGGGAAACTTGTTTTTCCTCACTGTGCATATGACAATAAATGCTTTGACCTTGAAATGCTTTTAAACAATAATTCAAATATAATCCTGACTTGCTCATAGTTTTTTAATTTTATTCAGTATTTTGTTATGGCACATTTATCATAATAAATATTGGATCTTTCTGAATTTTTCACCTTATGACAAATGGTTTGGTATCCAGTGTGCAGTCTTTTGGATATCCGAGGCTGCTAGTGGAAGGCTTTTCTTTGGAAAAGGAGATGGATCTGATGGGATCCAAGCTAAACTCATTGTAAAAGTTGATGAGCTTGAGATTTCCATCATAGAATTTGATTTGGCCACTCACGTCGCCTGTAACGATGAAACTTGACAGAGAACATATGAAGACAAGTATACAGATTGTGTAATGGTATTAAATAATGTCAAACAGGAAAACAGCAAATGCAAAGCAAAATATAACATACAACAACTGTAAAAATAGGTGCAACCTTGCAGTGGCAGCACAGTTAGCTTATTAGAATTTATTTGAAAAATATGAATGCAAAAATTTGCCATAAACTGTATCTGTGTCATATATACCTGTCAATCAAAGTCAATACGGTGATAGCTTCCTTCTGGAGAAACACAATTTTCATGGCTTTCCTCACTATGGGCTGAGAAGAGACAGACTCAGTCTGCTTGTCCCAGAGAACTATATTCCCAGCTGAAGTGGCTGTAAGAGCCTGCACACTGTCATAGTGGAAGATGGACTGGCTCAGGGAACCTAGCACCATATTGAAGGTCTGAATGGGGACATATTTGCAAAAGGTCAATGCCAAAAACGGAGCAGAATACATCACAACAGCACACAGATGTGTAACCTGATGAAAGGTTCTTCTGCCAACCTTGTCAGTAATTTCAGGAGCAGAGTATCCCAGATGTTCCTTTTCCTGAGCAACAGAATTCATTGTTATATTCAGACAACTAAAATAGTAAATCAGTAACAAATAAATAATTCCTACCCAGCTGTAGAAGAGAACCTGAGTGCTACTGTTGCTAACCAACTGTGTGCTGTCAGTGGGATTAAAAAGTATTTGGTTCTGGGAAGACATGGAGAATGTTTACATGTTAGATGCATTTAAAGCTGACTGATACTATCTTTACTAACAGTGATTTTAAAATACATTAGGCTTAATATTAAGAAATGTGCATTGTGCAATGAAGAAGTATTTTATAATAAAAATAAAATGTAATTAAAATATTTATATCAATAAGTCTCAAGCGATACATCAGTAAATATGTTAATGGATTTATAGTACCATACTTTGTATGAATTAAACACATTTTAAATACATTTTGGTATAGCCTACGTGTTTTTTTTCAGTAAGGTCAGCATAATAACCTCATCAAGCACATTTTTGCAACATACCTGGCAACCATATTTTGGGCTGAGGTCAACTTGACATTGTGGGCTGTCGCTTTCATCTGTCCAGTCCCAAATACACACTCGCTGATGCATAGAAAAAAAAAAATACATAGGTTAGTGTATTTGTAAGCAGTGAAAATATTATGGGATTTCATTTGACCTTTTTATGTTCATCATTATTTCAGTTAATGAAGTTTTCATTTTCATTATCTCCCTGGGATCAATGTCTCTTTTGGCAAGTTATGATAGATGCTGGAAATACACGGCTCCTAGAGGGAGGGTGCATCTAAGATTACGTAAGATATCTACAGTGAGGTTATGTAAAAATATGATAGATAATATAAAACATTTTGTTTTAAACCTGTACTGCTCCAGCTCCAACAGTCGCCAGATATTTTGAATCCTTTGATAGTGCCAAGGCAGAAACTCCACCCTCTGGATGACAGTCAAACAAAGTCCGCACAGGAATCCTACAACATATGTTATGATTGATTCATCCATGTATAGGTTTGTTTATTGTCCGCCTTGTAATTCCTAATCAAAATGTCATAACACGATCTTCTGATGAAACTACACACTTCTCTCTAGAGATGTAAGTCGAATTTCTCCAAACATTTAGTCCGCTTAATCAACAACCAATGGATGGGATGGATAGAACAAGCAATGGACCTCTCTCTACCTTTATTTCTTTTCCAATAATCCGTTTCACCTCGATGTACATCACAACAAAGAAGAAAAGATCTGTTGCTACTTTCGTTTCGTCACAACTTCAACAGGTTTTTTGAAAATCATATTCAAGACCATCAAGTCCTTACAGTCAGTTTTAAGGGCAGATTTACAAAAACAATATAAATAGATTGTATAATCAATCATATACACACATATATGCATATACATGAATATTTGGGTCAGAGTTACCCTGTATAAGCATCCCATATAATAACAAGACTCTCTTGGCTCATGTCCGCTGTCACAAGCCAACGCCTGTCTTCACTGGCACACAAACAGGTGATTGGACTGCAGTGGCCCTGTAGATACCAAATAGCATAAAAGGTACATGTTTACAAAAAATTGAGGCTTTAAATTAACTATGATTGGTTACACTTTATTTCGATAGTCACTTTAGACGTTCTACTAATTAAGTAACTTTTCAACTACATGTCAAGTAACTCTCATTAGAGTATTAGTATATTATAGTAGACTGTCAGTAGACTGTTAGGTTATGGTTTGGTGTTGGGTTAGGAGAATAAGTTTGTAGTCGCCAAATTACTTATAGTCAGTTGAATTTCTGTTGGGGGACCCACAAAATAAAGTGTTAGCAGATATTAAGCTGACAGTCTAATAATACTCTAATGACAGTTAGTTGACATGTAGTTGAAAAGTTACTTATAGTTAGTAGATTGTCTAAAATTGACTATCGGAATAATGTGTCACCTTATGATTTACTTTCTAAGTAGCCAAATGAGCCTCCTACTTGTAACAGATGCTGAGCATTTGAAGTGTGATCATACATGACAGCAACATGAGCACAAACATACAAGATGACAAGCCTATCTTCATCCTGCAGGCTGAGAACAGGTAGTGTTTGGTTGATCCCATAAGCCCAGTCAAGGACCTGCAATTATAAAGATCAAAATTTTACATTCATATGTGAAATAAAGAAACAAAGGTATAGTGGGAATAGTGTTTAAGATTTTGACAATATATGATTTTTACTTAACAAGATCAGTATTGTTAGCTCCTAAATAGATGTATTGTAATAATGCAAAATACAATATATGACTGCTTGTCATTGTGAAACATAGGCTAACATCTTTTTAGTTTTAGAAAATATAAAATAAAAATAAAAGAGTAATTTTGTCAAACCATTACCAGTGGGTGAGTTTTGGTTTTGTTCTCTTTGGGAATGCCAGACAATGATGTGGCTGTGTAAACTTGTGAATCCGCAACATTTTCTCCAATACTGGATATTTCACTTCTTCCTTCTCCAGCTTCTTGTACTCCTTCATCGTCATCATGTGATGCTTTTTTCATTTGATTATCTACTGTGCTTTTCTGCTCCCTCGAGCCTTCGGGTTCTGCATCTGTCTTATCTGCCGTTGACATTGCTCGTTGTGTCCTAGTATGTAAGTTAGAAGGAAATCTGGAGAATTGGATCTCAATCAGAATCACGATGTTACCAAATGAAACCGCTAGAATCTCTGCGCGTGTCGGTTAGGCAGGATAATTTAGTCTTTCTAGTGCCGTAGAAATCAGTTATATCTGTTGAAGGTTTGTAAAAAAAAAAGTTTGAATTGAGTAACACGCGAACACATGTGCAAAAATACTCGTAATCTTGCAAATACGAATGTATCGCACATACGATGACGTTGTTCTTTACCTTTGGTCTAATAATGACCCACGCATCACGTTGCTAAGATACGGTCACGTGGGAGGACAACAAGGACAAGTACAAATCAAGGAAGTAAACTAAAGTAGCCTTAATATTTAATATTGATCATTTTTAAGGATTCTTTGATAAGCAGAAAGTGCAAAAGAATAACATTTATTTGAACTTTGAATTTGAATGTATCCTAGCTTAATAAAAGTATTAATTTTTTTAAAAGCCCTCACTTTTTAATTATGTTGTGTAGGCTATATTATGTTTTTCAGAAAAAAATTAACTAAAAATGTTGTCACAATAGAAACCTTCCACGAAACACAGAATTATTAGACTTTTCAGCCGATTTAAACAGCAAAACACTAAACAGTTTATGAAACAGCAAAATATTGTTCAATGTAGGCTAACAACTTGTACAGTTGATACTTGCATGAATGTGGTTTTATTTTACTCTCTTGATGCCAAATAGCAATTAAAAATAGGTGCTATATATGGTTATGTTGTCCAATTTTAGTGTGCACTACAATTATGCACTTATGGCAGTTTTGAGCCACATATCTGAAAACAAATTAAAACACCATGCTACTAGTTCCACTGTAAACCTGCACTTGCGCAATTGAAGAGTTCAGATGCAAAAGCCTCTAAGTGCCATTTGAAATTTTCTTCTAGAATGATAATTTTTATCAAGCTTGTATATTTAAGTTCAGTGATTTCACTTAAATGGCAATGATAATTACCTATTAATTGTTATTTAAGTGAAATTACTGAACTTAAATATACAAGTTTGATAAAAATCATCATTAAAGAAGAAAATTTCAAATGGCATTTAGAGGCTTTTGCATCTGAACTCTTCAATTGGACATTTAAATTGAAAACATTTACTGAGATGTAGTCTTTTTACACTTTTACAAGTGACATCAATAGGATTTCAGTAAGAAAGTTTTTCAAAGAAATAGTTTGTTTTATTTCTCACATCTGTATTGTTGACAAGTTAACTTGTTTTAACGGCCATCAGCATCGTAAATCCTTCAACGTTTTTTATATTTTATTTTTTTTTTTAAATTTATTTATAACACTTTACTTTGTAATTACCTTTGCATCAAATTACAAAAAACTAATTAACATTGCTGTGAGGCTGCTTCAAATACAGCGGCAGGAGTGACTGTATAATTAGCATCTTTCTCTCTTCTGACTGCCGTTATCTATTTTTTTTTCCTGTTTTTGAAAGTTGTAAAAACACTACTGTGGAGTTTTTGTTTTAATATTTGAGAAAATAGGAACACACAAAAAATATTTAATGTCGTCACATGCATGGTTTACCTAAACATGGCGACTTTTGAGAAACATGGAAATGTGAAAAAGGTCTATCAAGCAAGTCACAGTTCTCATATGCTGAGGAAGAAAGATTTGTATAAAGATGAAAAGCATGAAACAGTGCAATGTTTTGCAAAAGGCATGAAAACTATAATTTTGCAAAAAATTAATAGGTATTTGAAGCAAAAAAAGCATGTCTCTACACTCCCCAAAAAACTCGCTGGCTGGCAGTTGTATTCCAAAGCTCACAGAGATATTTGCAGATTTATAACTTTATTACCTCTGAAGATATGCACCTTTAAGAAGTCATTGCAGAAGTCATTTTGACATCCTGTGGTACCCTAAAGGGACCTGCATGGAAAGATTCTTGAAATACCTGTTTGCTGCTCAACAGTAGCTATAGCTTTTTTATAGCTGCCCAATATAGGAATGACCATGGACCAATATAACCAGATATTATCTTTGAACATGAAGCACTTTTTGGAAAAAAAAAATGTCCACAAGACACTATTGTGTAACAAATCTTTTATTTACAGCCTGAGCACTGTGCCTGAACATTTTTCGTTGTTATTGCATGTATAACTTCTGAAAATTGATATGGAAAAACAAAATAAATAAAATATAATATCCATAACAATATATAATATACAAATAAAACAAACATATCCAAAAAACCTTAAAATTTTGCTTTCTTTTTTGTAACACTTCAAAACTTCTGCTTCTTCAAACTAGGAATGTTCTTTTTAATGTGAGATGGATCACACTTAACCGGTGTGAAAGACTGTGTAGTTGCCCCTGAACCCACCATGGGCTTTGTTCGTGCCCAGGATTGGTTTTTTTAGGCTTGGGTCAATGCCTTAAAGGCTCTGGAGCTTTGAGACCACCGCAACTTTTTGGACTTTGTCATTTTTAAAAGCTTTGACTCCAGAGTCAAACCCGCCATGGGCATTTGAGCTTGATTTGTTCCCAGGAAGGCTGCACCTCCACTACAAAATCCCGAAGGTCCGTTTTAGGACCGTCTGTGCTCCAGACGGAGCTCCAGGGGTGGCGGGCGAATCTGACTCTGGACCATCTCAGTAGCATGGAGCTCTGAGTGGAGTGAGCAAGTGTGTGTGTGTGTGTGTGTGCCAGAGATCCACCATGGTGGAGATTGAACTCACTCCCCAGGCAGAGTGCACTCTCTCCGGCCTGGGTCACAGCCATAGAGGCCCTGGAGGTGTGAACCTGTACAGAGCATGTGTGTGTGCGCGCGTGCGCAAGTGACCTCCCAGGTCTTAGGAGATCTTAGGATTTGTTTGACCAAAACATTCCTTAACAAGCCTTTATCTTACCGAGTTCTTCTGTGCTCTAAATTACAAATCCTTTGATAGTTTGATAATCTCCATTCAGTTTGCGCAAAATATTACTTTATTTCATGCATGCCCTTTTGTATGACATTGCACAATTTAATGCTTCTCGTCTTTAGAAAGATCTTTCTTCCTTACACAACTTGCTTAATAATATGTAACAACCTATTTAATTAGGTTGACTGATTCTCTAAAAAAGATATATATGGGAGAAAAAGAACACTTTCTTTAAAAACTAAAATCTGAATGTTTATCGTACTGAATTCTTACTGATATTTCACTTGCATAATAATTTGGATCACAGTAATCTTTAAATAATTAATCAACTCTGGTTTCCCATATTTCTTGAAATGTCACATTTATTATAAATGTGCTTCTTGCCTATCAAATATCAAAATTATAAGATTTCTATATGGATCTGGTTCTTCACAAAATGTTGAAAAGTGAAGTGAATTTACCCAGATGCTGCCAACCAGGAAGGAATATAACCAGTTTGCAACATATGAGTGGAAGAATCTTTTAAAATAATTTTTCAAACCAGTAGGCCAACAAAAAGGGCCACATTTTTTATCCAGATAGGGCTCAATTGGGTTAAATGAGGATAATAAAAAAAATTAAATGTTTCACTAACTGTCTGATTATTAAAAGACATTTGAGAGTTAAAATAAACACTCAAACGAATAAAATGATAAGAATAACTACATAGTGCTCAAGGAATTTAAGGCTATATCAGTCATCTGGCCCTATAGTGTCAAAGCGCAAACGCTCAAAGTGATCACTGCTTTTGCTGAAAGTAGTGCACTCTAAATGAGAGCAGTGTTCCTCAAAACTAACATTCATCCATTTCCAATATTAACTAAATAACGTATCATCTTCCAATAATATTTACAGTAATCACTGGAGATCATTTCTCTTCAGAACAAACAAAACCGACAAAAGGAGTACACACATTCCTGGAATGTGTATATACATATATATCCTTCCGCCACTTTTTGTGGCTTTTCAGACTGTTTAGGTCTATCGGTCAGTACTGAAGCCCCGCGTGAACTGTGTATATTACAGAGAATATCGCACTTAAAATAACAACAACAACAAAAAAGCGAAATTACTGGGTTGGTATTTTTGTTGACATCTAAAACATATGGATCGACCTCGCTTTGGTTTTTAAAACGGACTAAATCGTCTCTGGTTAGGAGGGGAAAAATCAGCAGAGCTAGCTGAAGTAGCAGGCAGCATTAGTGGATACTTGAATAACTGGAGAGTACACGTTGGCTGTCACTAGATCAACTGTCAGCTAACACGTCAAATAGTATATTCCGCACTCGTGCGCGGTGTAAACGTTTTTTTTTCAAACAGTCAAAAAACTCTGCTCAAGCTGTCGTTTATGGGATCACCATGTCCATGAAGCCGCAGGCCGGTGGTAATCGCAAACCCGGCGGAAGCAACAGCGGAGCCGCTGCGGCCTCCGGTACCGGGGGAGCAGGAGGAGGCGTCGGACGCCAGAGCATAGGCAGGTGGGTTCCAAATCTGCAACATAACCGTATTTTAATTTGGAGGACGGATGAGCGCGAACCTACTGGGGTATGCGGCATGCCCGCACTTGTGTCGTAGTTTAAAAACGCAGGTTGTGAATTTGCAGTGGTTTGGATTGAGCGCAAGTAGGCCGATATAGGCCAAGTTCTCAGGACAGGGATTCATTCACACGTTAATGGGTACAAACCCATAGCGGTTTTTTAAATAACTGCTGATAGCGGACAATTACGTTCGTGAATATTTGAGAGGGGCGTGTTGTCTGCTGTAGGGAATAGGTTCAGGATGAATTGCCTTTTTGCCGGAGAAATATGGCTGTGCCAGCTTTTCCCCACAAGACCCCACAATTTTATCGTTTTGGAATGTATTATGTAATTTACCGATTTTAACATTTAACTAACGTTCACAGTGCCTTGAGAGTGCAAAAATTAAAATAGCAACGGCTATACAATTCGTAGTAACGTGTTGTTAGCCAGCTAACTAGCCAACATTTATTTGATTATACTGATAGTATTATATTGCTTTTATCCGCATGACATTTTATTTTTTTGATGATAATTTTTTTTTTTTTTTTTTTTTTAGAAATTACTCAAAATAAAATCAAGAGGTCCTCAATAATAGCCGACAATTACATTATTTCTACACAGTTTTATCATTTCCCATTAATTTGTGTCAATACCAGGCTACGGATACCTTTTCTTTTTACTTGTATTATTAATCTTATCTGTCTAACGACAAAGTTTTGCCAGGTCTGATTTCCAAAGCGTTCTGAGGGCCTGTGAATCGACGTTATGGGAATTCATCCTCCCATATGAGAAGTCACATGTTAACTCTCTGTGTCACTATTGAGAATGACATTAACCCAGTTTCCGTTCTAGTTTTTTTGCATTTGGTTTACTTGAGAACACCAGGACAGAATTGCGTCGTTCCTGTTACTAATCATTTGGTAAACGAACGTTTTGGGACAATTTGCATTTCCGTGCATTTCCGATGAGTGGCGGCGCTAGAGGGGAAAGTCAGATCTCAACCTTGACGTTTCCAAGAGGTTGCATTTTTTTTTTTTTTTTTTTTTTTTTATTGCAAAAACACAGTACAAAAAAGTAACAAAATATACATTACAATATACAAAACAATGACATTAAAATAAATACAAAACAGTTTTGCCAGGGGAAGCATAAGAGCCATCACAAAGAAAAAAAGGACCATATGTTGACAGTTTTGATTGCCTTTTTGTTGTTGGAGCCAGAAATCAGCTTAATATAATGTACAACATCGTTGAAAAAAAGTACAAAGTTAGGTTTTTTAGCACTGAATTTACATTTATGAATATGAAATTTCGCCAAAATAATTAACAAATTTATAATGAAATACGTCTTTTCTTTACTATGGCTTCTATAAAAACAAAAAACAACATCCTTCCACAATAAAGTAAAATCTTTATAAATATTGTCAATGATGAATCTGCTGAGGTTTTGCCAAAATTTTCTGGTGTGTGAGCAATACCAAAATAGGTGCAAAACAGTTTCAGGGTGGTTCTCACAAAAACAACAGTTTGTATTTATGTCTCTTTTAAACTTAACCATGTAATGACTAGCAGGATAATATCTGTGAATTATTCTGAACGACACTTCTTTCACCTTGTTTACTAACAGGTATCTTTGAGGGATCATCCAAACCTTTTTCCAGTCAATAGTATTTACAAATTGGTTCCAATAAAACGTAACATTAGGGATTGAAACAATTTCTTTCTGAAATAAGGCACGAACGTTCTTATTATTATGAGGAAGTTGGGAGAAACAGATTTTCCCAACTGGTGACTCAGCCACATTGGGGAGGGAGACAGAAGTAGGTGCAAGTCTGCTAGAACACCTAAAAAGCATGATTACGCCTGATGGAATGGCGTCAAATACAATTGCAAATTCTCTTGGTGTAACTGGAATGTTATAGGTAGACAAAAATTCACTATAGGAAAAAAGTCGCCCCTCTTCATTAAATAGCTGGTCCACCAGCAGAATCTTGTTGCTTACCCAATTCTCAAAAAAGAGTGATTTGTTTTTATATAAAATATCTCTATTATTCCAAATTAGATACCTGTGAGGTGAGAAATTATGCTTATAAATAAGAGACCAAGCTAAAAAGACCTGCTTGTGAAAATTGGACAGTTTTACAGGGAGTTTGTCCACACTATAGTTGCAATTCAAAATAAAGCTCAAACCACCAAAGCGAGAGAAAATAAAATGGGGGATAAAATTCCAAATTGAGACAGGGTTTTTAAGAAAATGCTTAGCCCAATTAATCTTAAAGGTATTGTTTAGAGTATTGAAGTCCAAAAAGTTAAGGCCACCCGATTCATAATTATTCATAATAACACTTTTTCTGATATAATGGGTTCGATTTTTCCAGATGAAGTCAAAAAGCATTCTATCAATGTCTTTACAAATTTTATTGTCAAGGTGTAAAGAGAGAGCTGCGTATGTGAGCCGGGATAAACCTTCAGCTTTGGTAAGCAACACTCTACCTTTTAAAGATAAGTCCCTTTGTAACCACTGGTTCAGTTTGTTTTGAGTTTTTTTAATAATCGGAGAGAAGTTTAAAGGACATCTCTTTTTCTGATCTTTAGAGATAACAATGCCCAAGTAGGTAACTTCATCCTTGACCGGAATGTTGCAAATAGTTTGTATATTACACTCTTTTAAAGGCAACAGCTCACATTTATTAATATTTAAGCACAAACCAGAGGCCTCTGAAAACTGACTAATAACCTGAATGGTGACAGGTATCTGGCTTGCATTTTTTAAAAAGATTGTAGTATCGTCAGCAAGCTGACTGATGATGATATCCCTACCCGCAATAGAAATTCCTTGTATAGAGCTATTAATAACATGAGTTGTGAGAATTTGCGTACAAAGCAAAAAAAGATAAGGGGAAATTGGGCATCCCTGACGAATGCCCCGTTCCAGATTAAATCTAGGGGAAGTTCCGTTTTTCAATTTGATAGAACTATTGCCATTAACATATAAGGTTTTAATTGCTTTGCAGAAAAAATTCCCAAAACCAAATTTCTCTAAAGACAAAAAGATAAATTTGTGTTCTATCGTATCGAAAGCCTTATAGAAATCTAAGAGGAGGATAAAGCTATCTTCAGATATCAGGTCAGAGTAGTCAAGAACATCCAACACCAATCTAATATTATTAGAAATGTGTCTGTTCCTCATAAAGCCGGATTGTGTCTCATCTATAATTGTGTCAAGAGTTTCTTTAATTCTCCTAGCAAATATTAACGCCATAATTTTGTAGTCATTGTTTAACAGAGAAATGGGTCTCCAGCTGTCAATAAAAAGTATATCTTTCCTAGGCTTGGGGATCAAAGTGACCAGCCCTTGAGTGAGGCTAGGAGGAAGGGTCTCATTCTCTATACTTTCCATAAAAACTTGCAGTAAAAAAGGGGCTAATTGATCAGAGAACGTTTTGTAAAATTCTGCAGTTAAACCGTCAGTGCCGGGGGATTTATTGTTTTTGAGTAGAGCAATTGAATCAGTGACCTCTTCCAATGTAAGAGGGGTGTCACAATAATCTTTGTCTACCTCATCAATCTGTCTTATGTTATTCATTGAGTTAAGAAATTGAGATGTCACTGCTTCATTAAATTTTGAACTGTATAAATTACTATAGAATTTTGAACAAAAATCTGAGATTAATTTAGCGTCATCCGTAACAATCCCATTAATATTTAAATTATAGATGGAATTGATTTTAGATCGGTATCTTTCAAGACGGAAAAAGTAAGCTGAATTTTGCTCCCCCTCCTCCAGCCATCTCTTCCTAGACCTTACAAAGGCTCCCTCTGCTTTTTGTCGATATAAATCGTCTAATTTGTTTTGGAGTTGTAAAATAAGTAGTTTATCCTCCTCTGAAATATCATCAGGGGCTCTCTGATAAAATGAAGAAATTTTACTTATGACTTCTTCTTCTTCTGCTCTTTTAGCTTTGGCAATAGAGGTCCCATACTGTCTCAAAAATGATCCTGACTTAAATTTAAGTAGTTCCCAGTTAATTTTGTAGGATTTTTCCTTTTTTGCCTTGTTGTAAAAAAAAGTAATTAACTTAATAATTTCAGTCTTCGCCTTATCATGTTTTAACAATGAACTGTTTAATTTCCAGTAGCAAGTTCTATGAAATGTACTTGATGCATTTAATTGGATGCTTATATGAATTGCTCTATGGTCAGTGAGGGGTGTGGTCAGGATATTTACTGTAATTTTATCTTTATCAATGAAATTGGATAACAGCCAGAAGTCAATGCGAGACTGGCTGGAACCTGACCTGTTGCTCCAAGTAAACGATCTTTTATTAGGAAATTTTTCTCTCCAAACATCCACAATGTTAAATCTTCCCATAAGTCTTTTAAGGTTTGTGCTGATGGAGGAGGGCCGCCCAGGAGGCCACCTGTCAATAGTATTATCTAAAGCAACATTAAAGTCTCCACCAATTAGAAGAAGAGAGTTTGGATATTTAGTGAGCCAGAATGTAATTCTTTCCTCTAATGAATCAAGTAATTTATCATTTTCGAGCTTGTTATTATAACCATAAAGATTAATAATTATAACATGAACGTTGTCAACTCTAATTATAAGACATATGTAGTGTCCTAAGGAATCACAGTCTGAGTGCAGGACATCACCAGTGAAAGTATTTTTAAGGGTGGTTACCCCAGCAGATCTCTCTGAACCCTGAGAAAACCAAATATCGTTTCCCCATTGAGATTTCCAAAAATTGACATCAGCAGATGTGGAATGGCTTTCCTGAAAAAAACAAAAATCTGTACGAAGTTGTTTAGAAAATAAAAATAAGGCTTTCCTTTTACAAATCTGTCTTAAACCCCTGGCATTTAAAGAAACAATAGACAAAGACAAAGTTATTAAAGAACACGAACGAAGAATAAACTAGAAAATAACCAATAACAAAAGTGCTAGGAAAGTTTTCCTAAGTAAGGGGACCGAGTGCTGCATCATAGAAAAATAAATAACTATCGGTAAAAAAAAGGGAAAAAAATTGTTAGTCCCGGCCAACTAAAAAACACATCAGCTGCCTTGGATATTGAATGGCCTTAAAAAGCAGAACATAATAGAAATGGCAGCGATTTTGTGAATTGAAAAATCTCTATAAAGACCTAGTTGCAGGATAACAAAAACTATAAATATACACCATCAACTCTGAATGTAGTGCAAGTCAAACCAGCAGGCGTCCTTGAATTAACAGGCAGCAGGCAAGTTTGTCTCTCAAGTGGGCAAAGGAACTTCTGAACCGTTGATAAATCCGCGACCTCCAATGAAGAAGGCTGGTTTGCCCTCCTCTCGAGCTTTTTTTATGACTGGCCATAGTTTGCTCCTTCGTTCTCTGTCTTCCTTAGAAAGATCCTCTGCAAATCGTAAGCCGTTGTTGCGCAGGTATGGTGATGTCTTGGCGGCTTTCCACACGGCATCTCTGCAGACACGTGCGATGAACTGGATGATGATGCCTCTGGGTCTGTGGTCATTCTGCCGCTTAGTGCCGAGCCGATGTACAGTGTCGATGGTATCAGCCAGCCTGTTCTTTTCCTCAGGCAAAACAGCCTGACAGATCTCGATGGCCTTCCTCCGTATGTTTTCCTTTTCTGTTTCTTCAACTCCGTAAAGTCGAAGGTTCCATCTCCTAGAATATCTTTCTAACTCCGAGAGCCTTTGCTGACATGCGTCTACTCGTTTTTCTTCTTTCGCCATTTTCACCTCGAGTGTACCCACTTTGCTCTTTACATCCTTAACTTCAGCACATACAAAGTCAATTGTCTTTTTAAGTCCTTCGATTTTAAGTGCATTGGCACTGACCATGCTTTCAATGCTGTCTGACCGCGTATTTATCAAGGTTGAGAGGCTGACTATGATATCGCTAGAGTTAGCATGTTCAGACCCGACTGTGCACATCATTTTCTTCGATACAGGTGACTTACTGGGAGTGATAGGCAGCAGTGGAAATTCTTCCATGAAGTTTTCCGTAGTGGGAAGAGGAAGGGAAGCGGAGGAATAATCGTGACAACTGTCAACTAGAACATTGCCAGCCTTAGGAGTAGCATTGCTATCCTCTGGAAGTAGCTTCCGTCCGGCGCTCTCTTTGCCTCTTTTCCTTTCGCGTTGGTTTGACATTGCTCAAAGGTTCGTTTTCCGATTGGTGTAATATTTATGAAAATAAAATTTAGTGCGTGGCGAGACAAAAAAAATTGAATTTTACCGTTTCCAAAACTTTTGTTTGCAGAGCTCGGTAGAAAGCGTCTACTCACTCGGCCATCTTGGCACGCCCCCTTCCAAGAGGTTGCATGTATAAGTCCGTCCTTGCTAGATGACGTTTTTGTAAGTATGTTACGTAGAGCGTGCTGTGGTACACGACAAATATTGTTAAGGTTTTTTATTTAGCTGTGAATGTATTGGAAAACGTGTATTCCTACAGCTAAGATGCAGGGAGGCCTTTACTGGCATCACATAGTCGCGTTGCTGCATAGTGAAAAATGTCATTCTTGTTTACACTGACCAACTAGAGTATTATGACTTGTAGAAACTGTGTGAATCGTGAGTGGTGCAGTGAACCCTACACCGCCTGTAATGCAGCATTTGATTTGTAGCCTGGCTGCTGAAAAAGGAGGACTGTCATTCACAGCTTTTATTCTCTAATTTATTTTAATGGACTGGAAGCACTTGATGGTTTGTATGCAGACCATGCTCACTGAACTCATTCTTGCTGCACATTAGAGACCTCATTGGTATTTTGTCCTAAATGTGTAGATGAACACTTTACAATTTAGGATCTCTCAAACATGCTCTATAATACAGTCAGTGTCTACGAATCACGTCCTCTCTGTGAAATGCTGATTTTTCCCTAAACCTGTTTGGGAACTTGATAAGCACTTTTTTGAAATCAATTTCAACAGTTCATGTTTAATGGGAAAGCCTCATTCTTACATCTACTATATCTATTATCCAATATATTGTTAGTTTTATTAATTTTGAAGCCTAAATGTAGTCCCCAGTAGTAAAAAGCTAAAAGTAGGCTTGGTCCCACAACTTCAACGTCACCATCACTAGGCTTCAGACAACACTTTCAGTTTTTATCCAAAAAACATTGTCCCTCAAAGTTTGAGTTAGAATAGTTTATAAGAGCACAGTTGTAAGCATAACAAAGCTGTAAAAGTGGACTGAGTTTACCCGTTCAGCATAATGATGCTTAATGTCCTCGACAGCCTCTGCAGTCCAATTTAGTCACTTGTTTGCTTGCAACCGCCTTTTTCAAGGCATGTAACAGCTTAAAAAAAATCACGAGTGGGGTAACACTGATGTATTTTATGTCATATAATGTCAAAAATCAGAAAAATTATCCGCTTATGAAAATTGTTCGAAAAGCTCACAAGATTTTGTTGTCCTGAAGCCACAAATAAGGGTTCGCCCTTTAGTAGAATAAAACGTGAAAGTTACAAGTGAGCTTGTTCACCACAGCCTTATTTCATCCATTTAACCAAAAACCCATTTAAAAAAAAAAAAAACCATTGAATTCAAGACGATTGAACCGTAAGTGCTAAAATGCTAACTCGTTTTCGCGTTTTGGCCTACGAATGTACATCATACCTGTACCTCTCTATTAAGTAATTGATTGATGTGCATGTCTGTGTGAAGACCGTTCACAAGCCAGTGAAGAAAAGTTGAAGAAAGTTTCACCATTGGTTGGCAACGAACACGCAGTATGATTTCAAAAACAACACATTCCAGTGCCAGATCGCCTCTTATTTAACACGGTGAACATCAACTGGGTATGTTTCATTTGCATTAGGTAGATCCGTGCAGATGTTTCAAAAACGGACAATATCGACCCTAGTAAAAAGTAGTGGGGACTCCCATCCCGTCCAACTCGTAAATTATGCCTTTGCTCCCTTGTCATTGTAGCTCTGAATGTCTATCATATCATTGCATGTACAATCAATAGCAGCACCACCGGTATTACATGAATTGTTGTTCCTAGGAGTGTGTAGCTGTTTTTTTTTTTGGCTCTGAAAACTGTGTTTATCACGTCATTGTCAAACATTTCCTTGTGTTCAATCCATTTGATTATAGTTATTATCTATCTATCAAGCTTAATCATTTTGTTGTTTTCTTTCTTCCCTACAGAGGACGCAACAATGCCAAAGGACCTTCCACTGCAGTGAGTTGTAACTTTTCTTTCAGTTTTTTTCACTTATTCATAACATTGATTTTCTAAATCGACAAAAAAACGCAAGTAGTCCTCAGTTGAGCTCAATATCAGAACCTTGAACACTGCTCAGACAATTATGTTAAAGGACCAGCACTGTAATACAATTTAAATATACGTCATATTGTCTATGTCTATTTACCTATTTAAGGTGGCATTCAGTGGAGTTTATGCAAACATGAGGATGGTTCATGTTTTGACCTCAGTTGTGGTGAGTCCAATTGCAGTTATTAGTAAAGTTATAAAAATGCTTGTTTGTGCAGTTGTTATTATTTTCTCTGTTTTTTATTTTATTTTATTTATTTTTTCAGCTTCTTTACCAAAATTAAACCAATTTAATCATACTGAAATTTGTTTTGTGCTTCACCACTCAACAGGGAAACAAATGTGAACTTAAGGTTAAAAATGGCCTGATCTACGAAGGAGTTTTTAAAACCTATGGCCCAGAGGTAAGGAGAAGACTTCCTATGGGTCTAAACTCAAGTGTTTAAATCACTGTGTAGTAGACATGTGCCGGTATCCGGTAATGCCATAAATCGCAATAATGAATATGCACAATATTGTTATTGCGGGCAAAAATTTGAAATACCGTGAAAAATAATAGATTTGAATTTAGACTTTTAGAACGTGCATTAGCTTATTAGCTTCCATCAACCGCTTGAACACTGCGTATAGACGAATCCGGCGAAACTACCGGAAGTAAGCGGGCGCCATTACTGAGCTGTTGCTGGGTAGCGTTGCGCCATTGCCTCCTATTGTTTTAGTTGCAACTTGCGTCCACTGGAATAAACAGCCCGCGATTTACGACTGTCACTAAAGTTACAACGTTAGCCCTTGTATAATGTCGAGTGGGTAAACAGTTTCCGTTATAAATTGTTTCTATGGTGGCAGTAAAATTTCAATTTTGAAGAGAAAACATTGTGAATACCCCGGGTCGACTGCCCCTGTCTGGAGCCGTACGGTTTACAAAGATTTCCTGGGCGGGTACAAGACGCGGACATTCGCGTATAATAACAATTATTTAATGACATAAGTAAAAAATATAATAAATATGTGATATAGTGATCAGCAAAATCTGATATAGATTTTAAATATAACGTTAAATATAACGTTATGTGACATAATTGTTCTCCCGCTGTTATATTGACCTCTTTCCATGGTTTAAAAACACTAATTGGTCGATATTATGTATACTTTCTAGTAGGGGTGGCACGGTTCACGAAACCGACGGTTCGGTTTGTATCACGGTTTTAGGGTCACGGTTTTCGGTTCTGTACGGTTCTTGTTATTTTTTTCTTTTAATCTTTAACACTCCAGAAATGTACTTCAGCATGTGATCTATAGCTTAATTATCCACACTTTAGGATACAGTATAAAAAAAATGATATTCATGCAATCATGCACAAACTGAATTTGACTCTTTGACTTTAAGCACATTTTGGGACTATCTCAGAGGAAAGCTATAGGTGAGATTTAGATACAGCAAGAGAGAAGACATTGACATGCTTTTCGTTTATTTGGCAAAAAAAGGAGAATGTGTATCACACTATATCTACAAGAACTTGTGCATTTTTATCACACAAATCTTATTTTCACAAGAAATAAACTTGCATTTATCAACTGACAACTTTTGTAGCTCTTACAAAAATTCTATCTTTTAAAAGAAAAAAAGAGGAACTATTAAAACAATGTCTTTTATGAATAAGTCAATATACATGAAACCTCATTGCCTATAATTAGTTAGGCTATAGCAATAGCAAAGGCCATAAACATAAAGTGAAACATAAGTTCAACCTCAACACAAAAGACAGTATCAACAATGCTTCTATTCCCAGAGAGTCCCACTTAAAATTAAAGTGCAGGATTTGGAAACGTATGACTGAAGCTCTTATCTAAACATAAAATGCCACTGTAGCGTTATATTAAAATATCATAACATGAAATCCAAAATGTTCCCACACACCGGACTTATAGACTTATACGACGCTGGCGCATCCTCCAACTCCCTCATCTCTCCCACTTGCCATTTCTCCGCGTGCCGTGACCGCGCTCCATACTCCACTTTTACTGGCTTGTTTACTAACTTGAACCGGCGCTGCACAGAGCGATCGGTAATGACATCAAATACCGCAAAAGTGAGTGACGGAGCCGTCGCTCTCGGGCTAGTTTGATGTTATTCACCGGTCGCTCTGTGCAGCGCCGGTCCAAGTCGAACAAGCTTATGTCGCGCGAAAGAAAACACACGTCACATACGGGCACGAGGCGCATGCGTCGAACCGTGAGACGCACACACGCTCCGAACCGAGACAAGCGAACCGAACGGTTGGGGTGTTTTTCATGTACCGTGCCACCCCTACTTTCTAGCTGTAACGTTACCTTACCCTTGCCCGTTGCAATGTGAAAATGAGATAAATAATGGACACAAATGAAAAACATGAATTTGTTTATTTGATTTAATTTATTTATTTATTGTTGCCAAACGAATAGATCTTTTTATAGTTTCCTCGTTAGCAAACGTTAGCCTAGCTAGCTTGCCAAGCTATTTTCATAAATAATCTGTAAGATCGTTTGTACCTTCACCTGTGACTGGAGGCCAAGGTCTAACATCATCAACCCAACAAGTCATTCTGCCTGGCTGTAGCTGTCATCGAGGGTGCGTTCGCGTTATCACCGAGGTTTGTTTACATACCGGTGCATATGTCTATGCCGGTGTAACAGCTCAGTAATGGCGTCGCCACAAGATGGCAGCCTACACAGAACGCTCGTCGGATTCGTCTATATGCTGCGCAAAACACGTGTGCACTCTCTCTGATGTAAACAATCCCCACATGTATAAGGGGACGGAGGGGACGCCAGAGTCACTGTCAAGCCCTCTTGAGGTGTCGTGGGCTAGTTGACGAAACACTGAAGACGGAAGGTGCCCACTTGAAGACCCTAGAGATGTCCCCTACTCGGCTCAATCCAGACGGTTGTCGTGCTGGTCCAATGGGGAGACCACACTGTAGTTGCTGCCGTTGTTTGTGCTGGCGCGCCAAGTACACTGCAGCCGTTAACGCCGGACAGAAGGAGATTCACATCACCATATGGAAAGAAGCGTAAATGGATGGAGAAGCATAGGTTACAATAAAGCTACGTCTTCGTTTGTGCTTATCTTGGTGAAAGCCGAGTACAAATCAGCATAAAGTTTTAACATCTACTCTTGTGTAATGGAAATCATAAGCACTGTGTGAATGCGCTCAGTGCGCACTCTAGTCTAATGTAAACAATCCTCACATGGAGTAGAAGCATGGCGGAAGGAGGAACGCTGCCAACTCTCACACATTCAGCTTGAGACTCAAGCGCCTTTCAGATAGGATGCAGAATATACGCATGTGACGTGTGGGACATTTTGTTGCTGCGTCGACCAAAGCACATCTGGGTCAAAGTTCAAAGAAGTTTTTGAGATTTTAATTTTCAAAATATCAAATCGCGTTGCATCTGAAGGGCAACGTTGAACCCAGCGGCAATTCTGCGTCCTGTCGGCGCTTACACAATTGGCGAGTGGGGGTTCAATCTTCAACTGGCTGGCTGGAAGCTGCCAGCGGTTGTCTGTCTGCCTTTGGCAAGTTTCAGAAACCATTGATTTTTGACAGTTTTTGTGTTTTGTGTTATGTGTGAATATAATGTCATGCCTTTATTCTTGTGTATGATTGGTGTTTTGGGTACTGTTGTCGCGATTAAACCAGTCAAATGGCCGTGATCCGACTGGCAGCTTGCAGACGCTTGCTGGACGCTCATCCAGCCAGCCGCTGCTGATCAGCGAATATAACGCGTTGCCTGACACTCTCGTTAAAAGGAAATAAATTGTTTTCTTATTATGAATATAATGTCATGCCTTTATTCTTGTGTATGATTGGTATTTTGGGGCCGTTTATCCCGATTAAACCAGTCAAATGGCCGTGATCAGGCACATTTGACTGGTTTATTCGGGATAAACGGCCCCAAAAATACCAATCATACACAAGAATAAAGGCATGACATTATATTCATAATAAGAAAACAATTTATTTCCTTTTAACGAGAGTGTCAGGCAGCGTCTGTACTGCCAGTCGGATCACGGCCATTTGACTATTAAATTGGGATCCTACTACTAATAACAATAATTTCAACAGATACATAATAAATGAGCTATAAAGGGAGGAACACAAAACACAAAAACTGTCAAAAATCAATGGTTTCTGAAACTTGCCAAAGGCAGGCAGACTGACAGACAGCCACTGGCAGCGACTGGCAGCTGCCAGTCAGCCACTGACAGGTCACGTGACCTGCCAGCCAGTTGAAGATTGAACCCCTACTGCAATTGGCACTTTGCACACTCTCTCACTCAGAGAAAAATCGCAGAACAAAGAGGACACCGACACCTACAGACTAGACAGAGCAGGTTACTTCAAAAAAAAAAAAAAAAAAAAATCAGCTCTTAGGTTTTGTCCATTTTGACCGATCGCTGTGCCTCAGTTCCTGTAAACTGATCATCTGTTACTTTTTATTGAAAGATACCGTATAACTTACCGAAAGGTATGCCTCATATATAATATCGATCAGTCAGTGTTTTTCAAACACGGAAGGTCAACAAAACTGCAGGAGAGCAATTGTTGTCACAGAATGTTACATTTACCTCAGGAAAGCCATTTAATCACCAGCACATTAGTTGACTTAAAAAAAAATCACTGAGAGTATTTTGCTATATTATATATTTATTATATGTTTACTTGTCATTACATAATTGTTATTATAATGAAAACCGCATTATATTTAATTACTCTCAGTATGTTTACAGAATTATGTGAGAAATATTTGTTTATTGAGATATATTAACATGCAGACTGTAGCCTACCTAATATTTATCCAAATCCATATCCACAGTCAATATTGAATTAAGATTGAAATCAAATCCAAGTATTTGATTGAATAATACAAACAGTAGCCTACCAGTCATTGTATCATGTAAACATTGAAACATGTTGTCATTAAACTTAATAAAATTCTGATTAACTACCATATGTTTTGTAAATCACAATTTCACATTGATGCAAGTGATGCAAGCTGTTGTTTTTTTAGATACCCACAACCCATCTGCTTCTCTTGAGCAATTAAAATATCGGAACAATACTGTTTACCGTGATAAAAGCTAACCGCAATTTCAATTTCAATTAACCGCAGCATGAAAATTTGATACCGGCACATGCTTACTGTGTGGCAATTGTTTTTTACTGTACTTTTATGCATATTTGGCATTTGTCCCTCTTTTTAAATTGTGTTGGTCTCTTCATCTGTAGTGTGATATTGTCCTGGATGCTGCACACAGGAAGAGCGTTGAACCTAATGTGGGCCCTCGCCGTGAGGATATTGTGGAGAGCATCATCTTCAAATCCTCAGATGTAGTGGTAGTTCATTTCAAAGATGTGGACCTCAACTATGCCAAGAAAGGTGAGAACTGTGTCAAATGAATGTTTGTCCCTGCTTCTTCAGTGGACACCTTAACAGGTGTAAATTACATACTGTAAATACATACTGTAGATAGATAGGTACAAGAGAAGTAAAAGGTATAGACCATTTCACAAGATGTAAACAACACTGGTCCAGAAGCACTTCCTGTTTCCGTTTTTTAACACTACATAAAAGCTGGGATAAAATACAACCAACAGAACATTTAAAACTGAATCAAAAAGTTAAACAAACACCTTCAAGATGTTTTCTTTGCATGTGAAATAAAGAAAACAGTTACAAACTGAAACAGGAAGTGTTTCTGGACCAGTGTTGTTTACATCTTGTGAAATTGTCTATTGTAGCTGCCAGTGCAATTGATCTATGAACACAAATAGCAGGGAAACTGACCAGTTTCCTGACATAAAATCAAACATCTTAATTTAAACATTGCAAAGTGTGCTTTGACTTGAAAATATGTTGCGATGTTCATCTTAGTTTGAATAAACGAGCAGACACTGATTAGCTACCTGTTCTACGTTTATTTAATTTAACAGCAAGACAACTAGCAGTGAATGTGTTTTCCAGTAAACAAATCCTTAAAGGTGCTGTATGTAATATTGTGGCCAAAACTGGTACTGCAATCACTTTAAAAATTACTGTAGAGTGGTCTATCCCCTCCCCCTCCCCCCTGACTCGAGGTTGCCAGATAGGCTACAGTATCCCCCATTTTTTATCCGACACGTTTGTAATTTGCAGCTGTGGTAAATGAGCAGAGCTGGCAACCCGAATGCCGCAACACTACTGACTACTGAGTATTTGAAATGAACAAGATTTCTTAATGTCTAGTGACATGTCAGGGCCATTTTATGATTATTTGAAATAAATTTCTTGCCTACAGCTCCTTTAACAAAAAACAACAACAAAAAAACAGGCCTATGCTGGTGGGTGTGGTGATGCGGTGGCAACTCGTGTAACATGTAAGGGTGGCGCTGCCAATAAAGCACCTAAAAGCTGACACAAAGAACCGGCAAAAGTAATGATTATGAATATGTAAAATTTAGTAAGGAGATATTTTAATTTATTAATAAAAAAAGTGTTTTTTGTCAGTGTCGGCCAAAGAAGAAGTTGACGATGCTGACTCGCCTCAAGATGTTATTTATTACTAAAACTAGAGCCATCCATTTGTGTTTTCTGCAGAATGAGTGCGTGGCTACATACGTACATGCATAACTTTTGTTTCAGTCGGACTGAATTCATTCTGATAGATGAATCCAAACGTAGGGTTTTCATGAACGCTAAACGGCTTCTATGTTATTGAAACTTGCCGGGCCAGAAAAGTTAGTAAAAACATTGTTAAAATAGTCCAAGTGACTACAGTGATTCAACCTTAAGTTTATCAAGCAACAAGAATACTTTTTGTGTGCAAAAAAAAAAAAATAATAACGACTTTTTTTAACAATTTTTTTTTCTCTGTGTGCCTTTGAGTGTTTTTTTTATTCAAACTTTAGAAAATTAACACAAATCAGTACACAAATAAATTAATTCCCCATAAATCTCTCGTTGACTCGTATAGGTTTTGTGATACTTTAAGTTGGTTTTGAATGTACATAATTGTACATCATGTAAAAAAAAAACATGAATTAATATTATTTCAGGAAATGAGTGCAGAAAAGAACAAGACCATCTTAGTTTATTTGTAATGACCACAGGGATATACCAGAACAATCGACTTAATCTGTGATGTGGTCAGTGTTACACAATCAGATTTGTGAGCCTTGAAGTGTAAATGCAGACCACCAAAAACCTCATAATGGACAGTACCTGCTGTAGACCTGCCATTATGTTTTGTTTACTGAGTTTGAAATGTGTTGTTATGAGATGGGATGACATTTTGATGGATCAAAGACATAGCAAACCACTCGTTATAAAATATTAATAATGCTGCTACTACATACTGCTTTCAGCAAAATACATTTATGAAATTATTATTCCAGACATACTTGACATTGGATATAGAACAACCTCATAAGGCATGAAATCAATTGTTTTTTATCCTTTTGGTGACAACAGGATTTGCAGTTTTCATTGAAGTGTGTATATTTAATGTCTCCACTGCTCCATTCAGTCTATCCAATCCCGTTCAGCCTGTCTATCTATTTCACTGTAGCTCTTTGAAATGCATTAGTTGAATCTCTTCAATGACTTTCACAAAACTGACACCTTCTTTATTCTGTCTTTTTCTCTTAAATGGGTGTAGTCTCATCAGATGCAGGTAATACATCTCTTCCCTTTCTTTTACCAGTGTATTTTTATGCAAAAAAAAAAAGTTTTATTAGTTGCTTGCGGCATTCTTTGAGTATGTGAATAGTGCAAGGCATTTTGATACAGAAATGCTTTTGTTATTTGTTATTATAATCTCGCTTGATCATGTTGGGTCAAACTAGAAATTAGTTTACTAATTGATAACACCCATGTTTTAAGTACCTAAAAGGCTCATTTAACAAATCAATTAGAGGTAGCTTTTTCACAAGGTTTGTTTTCTACAATGCACAATTTACCTCATGCTTACTGAGGTGAAGTAATGTCATAATAACTTCAGCTTCAGCTTCGATTTTAAATCGTGTGAAGATAAAATGTCATTCACTAAAAGCCAAACAAGCAACAGGCGAGTGCTGAACCCTCTCAAAGCTGGCTGCAAGTAGCTACTTTAACATTTTGACTGTCATTGCATCATGAATCTGATGATGTCATATCATAGGCCTGTTTCATTTCATGAGCACTAGAGTATTGCTTTATCTAAATAAATCTTGGCGTGATCATAAATCTTAAGGTTGTGATTTAGTTTTGATCCATTTGCATGCTTTTTCTCCTCTTCCTTTATAAAAAACAAATTTATTGAAATCAACATTAACAAATTTCAACTCAAAACAAGGCCAGTTTAACAGCGATAAACAAATCATGCTGGCATGAAAACTACTTTATCAATTCTTTGAAACTACAGATTGAAATGGGTCTGTGTATGTTTTAATCATTTTATTTCCTATCTGGAATGGAATAGTGAGAAATGAAAAGACTGCTTGTCTATTAGTTTTTGTTTTGTCTACTTTAACTAACGGAAAATTAGATCTCTCTCATTTTTCCTTGGATTTACAAATCGGGTATGGATTTGACATTTTATTGAATGTGTGGGAGCCACTGAAAGCCCCTAAATCTGATTTGTCAAACCGGGCTGTCTTCAGGATGGCCTTAATTGGCTGTCTTCAGGATGGCCTTTATTTGTCAGTTAAAATAAGTTTTACTGCCAAATTACATTGTAATACGGTAAGCATTTGTCACCACATGAACCACCACTCGTTGAAATTTGAAACAGATATATGTTGCGCGTCATATAATAAAGCGCAGCTTTGCCTCTAATTTACGACACTTGAATAGTCGCAAGCTATACAGTATGCTGACACAGAGTTTGGTTTATTATTTATATATTTAACAGCAACATAAATCGTACAGCTTATAAATCATACTAAGTGATTTTTTTTGTAGGGTCAGGGGATAAAATACAGTTTGTACAGTATAAAAATGTCTTTGGAAAGTCCCCATAAAACGTGTGTGTGACACACCTGAACAAATAATTGTGAAAAATAGATTGAAATAAAGTTTAAAAGTATGATTGTAACTTAAGCATTGTGTACTCAGTTTACATAAAAAGAATGAGAGAAAAATGATTTAACCCGCGAAAGTAGACTACTTAATACTCGTCAAAATTAGTGGTACTAGTTTACTAGTATATTACTAGTTCTCTTTATTTACTAGCTTTTTATTTTGAAGCTATATTAGTTTATATAGTGTATTTAAATTTCTTAACATGTAATTTGTTTAATTAAATATTTATATATATATATATATATATATATATAAGTATGTGTTTTTACACATGTAATTAAATACTTATTTTAAGTGTTATTAAGATTAATTAATGAGAAAAAAAGTAGATCGAATCATGAGCTTTCCATCCCTACACTACAATGATTTATTGCTTGTCTTTGTCGACTAATACAGAAGGTAAAGAACTTTTTTAAAAAATCGCATATTAAATCGCAATCGCAATATTGGTTAAAAAAATCGCAATTAGATTATTGGTTAAAAAAATCGCAATTAGATTATTTTCCATAATCGTTCAGCCCTATTTCTCGTTATTCATTTCGTATTTCATTTCCAAATAGGAAATGAGATAAAAATGTACATGGACCGAAATGCATGTTAATACTTTCCTAATTCTGTTATTCATTCTTGAGTTCTCTGTGACCCTTAACCTCTGACTTACTCCAGGTCATGTTCTCAGGCATCTCACTTTCTAATTAGCATTCCTGTTGAATTAATCAAGTTTATTATATAGTTTTAAGGTGCAGTCACATTTTTTTTTTTGTTGGTCAATGCGGCTAATCCTCATAACCAACCAACTCATGCAAAATTTCCTGCTGTTTGGGTTCCTTAAAAATGTGAAATTTTGGGAAATTTGACTGCTCCTTTAGTTTAAGCGTTAGGATTTAATTATTATTAGCAATGATGGAAATATAAACAGGAAACTTTGTTTCCTGTCTGCTTTGACAGGAATACTACTTTGTTTTCTGGTTATTGGTACAAGAGCTGAATTCTTCAATAACAAATAAACATTATGTCAGAAGAATAAATACAGCTCCATCTTTTTTCTGATAACATGGCCTTTAAAATGTTTTTGTAATTTGGTGAGCTCAGATACAATATAGTTGTATTATTTCTATATATGAGACCCTCGCACCACCATTTGTGTCCATCTATGCCGGGTTCAGACTACACAACATTGTCTATTAAGATAATCACTGTGTCAGATTATGTGATGATGACTCCTAAATTCTTGTTGTGTACAAGAAATATGTTTGATGTCATCGAGAAGGCGGAACTAGCGACTGACTTCCGGAAACAAGAGTGTAAACAAACAATGTCTACTGAAGCATCGTGTTAGCATCATGAAGGCAGCAGTTTTGTGTCATAGCTCCACAAACTTTGTTTGTGTCATGTTGGAAAGCTGTGTTGGGAAGAGCCTTTGTGCTCCTATTGGTCAATGTCACGTTATCGTCCACGGTGTCACACTATACGATATAAACCGACTGATTCTTCCATTCCGACACCCATTGTCGTTTACGAATCACCCCGACATGCTACGTCAAATGGATTGTGCCAAAATATGGTTAATGCCGTGTAGTCTGAACCCGGCATTTGAAAGCATCGCTTGTTTTCCACTTCATTGTCACCCATATCTCACATTTTATGTCTCTTTCGTAATCATTTGTGTGGGTTTGCATCACCATGTTACACATTATATGAATCCTGTTGCTTATTTTGTGTGTTGGCGAAGATAACTTTACTGACAGTGCGGTAAGTGCCCGTCTGAATGGAGAGCACAAAGAGAAGGATCTGGAACCCTGGGATGGAGGGGAGCAGCACATCTCGGGCAGCATGGAATCTCTTGACACTGATCTGGTGAGGCGTCAAACAAATCAGGCTTGACATAATTGCAGTTGGATCATTGTAGAAGTATCAAAAGTAATGTTTAGATGTTTAAAACAATAACCCACTTAACATCACACTTTACTGGGATTTTTCTGCGGTTACGAGATATATGGTGCAAAGCTGTAATCACTTTTTTTAAACTGTCTCCCTCTTAGTCAAATGGTTGGGATCCTGATGAGATGTTTAAATACAATGAGGAGACATACGGTGTGAAGTCCACCTATGACAGCAGCCTGTCATCATACACGCAAGTCATCTCACTTGTGTTTTAAATTACCTCTGATGTATATCTTGATTTGTTTAAATACTGGATATGTGCTGTCTCTTAGTCTATTTTTTTCCTTTTGTTTCCAGGGTTCCCTTGGAGCGAGACAACTCTGAGGAGTTCCTCAAGCGCGAGGCTCGTGCGTCCCAGCTGGCGGAGGAGATCGAAGCCAGTGCCACCTACAAGGCCCGTGTGGCCTTGGAGAATGACGACCGCTCAGAGGAAGAGAAATATACTGCTGTGGTTCGTGGAGAGAGGGAGCTTCACAGCCTCAACAGGTGAAGCTTGAGCTAATTACCACTGCTGTATGTATGTTTAGATCAGGAGATGTTTGTGCTCCAATGTATTTCTGTCGATGAACAAATAAAAAGGAGATTCATGATAGTGTTTTTTTTCATGCTTTTCTTAATACTAAGAGCAAGAAAAAGACATTTCAAAAGAATAAGTGTATAAAGGCATATTTTATTACACTCGTATTACTATGTTTACTTATATTACAATGAATAACTATGAATGAAAAAAGTGCAATGCAAAATATGGCAGAATAAGTCCTGCCTTATGAACCAATCGTCACTGCATCTGCCGCTTGAAGCCCCGGATCCCATAGAAACAGTCATAATAAGAAAGCAAGAGCATAAGTCCCATTGATTTGACTGTTCATGTCAGATTTGAAAGGTTATTTAAATGTGAGATTGGTGGGCAGTTTTTGAATTTCTGTATTTCTCCAATCAAGTAGATAGGAGTTGAGAAAATGACAAAAACTATTGCTGGTTTAAGATTACAAATTCTTGCCTGTTAATCAGTCTGTCCAAATTAACCTTTGCGCAACAGTTATCTTATGCTTTTTTCGTCTGGATCAATTCGAGCAGCAGCTCAAATGTCTTAAGATGTGGTCACATTTACCGTTGTTCTGCGGACGAAATTTAGTTGTTTCTGTAACACTTTACATTAATTTCAACATTTACTAATACATTATTAAAATCCAAGGTTGTATTTGTTAACTTCAGTTAATGCACTGTGAGCTAACATGAACAAACGATGAACAGCTGGATATTTATTAACTAACATTAACAAAGATTAATAAATACCGTACTGTAACAAATGTATTGCTCATTGTTAGTTCATGTTAGTTAATACATTACTTAATGTTCCACCCTAACAGAAATTTTGCATTCGGACTAAATATTTTGCATTAAGTGCATTTTTAAGTACCTTTTTACCTACGAAGTTATGCTGAAATTCCACTAAATGTGACCACACCATTACCACTACTACATCATTATTGGTTTGCACTATATTTTTGGTTAGAACTGAATTCAGTTAGGAAAGTATTGCTCATTTAATAAATAAATAAATAAATCCAGAGTTTTCTTCTTTATTTTGTTTACTTACACAGAGAGAACAAATACATTCCCCCTAGTCAGAGGAACCGATGTCATGGGGAGCAACCAGGGATGTCATGGGTAGCTGGTCGTCAAAATTCACCCAGACTGGTTCAGTGTAGCCCTGGGACACCCACGCCCAGATCTGGATCTCACGACTACAACACAATGGATCAGCGTGTGGTCAATGGAGGTACAAGATGATTTGTGTTGGGTATCCATATCGTCTAAAATAGATAGTGTTAACTATTGGAATGATGCCTCAAACGATTAAATTTGGTAATATATGTAAAGAAACTGTATGTTTATTGGTTATGCAACTTTGGATCCATGAATTATAATCAGTGGAGTTACTAGTGCAGCGAGCTATGTGCTTATGTTATCTGGCTGGATCTTTGATAGACGTCTCAAAGTTTCCCCTGGTGTCACTTTCAACGGGATCATTCCTTATTAGTCCATTAAAAGTGGACTCAAAATTTCCTCTTAAAATACTAGAAATTATAATGAGCAATAAAAAGAAAAAAAAGAAAAAAATCCCCTTGGCTTTCTATGGTATCTATTAATCCACTTTACATTAGTGAACATTCAAGGTTCATTAGTTAACATTAGTTAATGTATTAACTAACATGAACTAACAATGATACAACTAACAAATCAGTGGAGTTACTAGTGTAGCGAGCTATATGCTTATGTTATCTGGCTGAATCTTTGATAGAAGTCTCAAAGTTTCCCCTGGTGTCAACGGGATCATTCCTTATTAGTCTATTAAAACAGTACTAAAAATGTCCACTTAAAATACTAGAAAAATAAAAAAAAATCCCCAAATAGTAGGGGTGTAACGGTACATGTATTCGTATTGAACCGTTTCGGTTCGAGGCTTCCGGTTCGGTACGCATACAAACCGAACGATTGCTTGGACCATTTTTCCTGTGAAGCATTCACATTTCTCCGTTATTAACCGTAGATCTCTATTAGATCAAACAGCGCTGTCATGGAAACCAGTAGAAACATAGTGCCGTGAATGAACTAGTAATACTTTCGTCCACAGACCAGCAACATTCACCATGGATTTAATATAGTAACACTAACTGGAACCAGTTTGGCTGGAATGGTGAAATGCTTTCAAGTACTTCACACATCTTTTTCCAGCCCTTCAAAATTCAAATATTATATAAATAAATATATATTTAAATGTTATTTTTAATGTGATGACCAAAACATTATTTGTTCATCCTTCAAAGATGAACATCCTTCATTTATAAACCTGAAAGTTTCAAGATCTAGGAAAACTCACACTTATTTAAAAATATTTTTTCTTTAAACAAATAGGAAATTTCTCTGGCATTTCTTTCTTTTTGCTGTATCGAAAACGTACCGAACCGTGACTTTAAAACCGAGGTACGTACCGAACCGTGATTTTTGTGTACCGTTGCACCCCTACCAAATAGATATGGTATCTATTAATCCACATTACATTAAGGTTAGTTAGTTAACATTAGTTAATGTATTAACTAACATGAACTAACAGTGAGCAATCCGTTTGTTAAATTTATGGGGTGGTGATGGCGCAGTGGATAAGACACATACCTTGGTGTGAGAGACCTGGGTTCAAATCCACTGTGAGACACCAATGTGTCCCTGAGCAAGACACTTAACCCCTAGTTGCTCAAGAGGCGTGCGACCTCTGACATATATAGCAGTTGTAAGTCGCTTTGGATAAAAGCGTCAGCTAAATGAATAAATGGAAATGGAAAATTAATCCATTGTTCTCTCCTCAACTAACAGTCGATCTTTCAAATCATGTCTCTGGCTTTCAGTCCTTTCATGATAAAAGGATTTGGGCAAGGGAGTACTTTAGGCCAAGGCTGCTGTTCCCAGAGAATCTGATTGATCTGTCCAATGTTCTTTCTTTGAAGTCCCGTGTCCTTATTGTTTACTGTTTCACTGCCTCAGAAATAACCATCTTAAAATGTTCTTTGGTGTCGTCTTATCATTCCTGCTCAATACTTCTCCATCTCCTCTCTACCTCTCCTCTTGGCTAGTTTCGGTCATCATATCTAAAATTCTCAGTCTTTAAGGCCTTCAGACTTTTCTATTTTCTTTTTGTTTCCCCTCCCCCTCTCTCTCTTAGTCAAATGTAGTTTTTCTTTCCTCTCATTTCGGCTCATTTCATCTCTGTCAGGTGCACACCCTTGGCCCTCACGCTGCCCATCTCCCTCCTCTCGCCCTCCATCCCGTTACCAGTCAGGCCCCACCAACTCTCTCCCGCCCCGGGCGGCCACGCCCACCCGGCCTCCCTCCAGACCCCCATCCAGGCCCTCTCGGCCCCTGTCTCACCCCTCTGCTCATGGGTCTTCAGGGCCCCTGTCCACCATGCCCAAACGTCTGTCCTCAGAAGGTACCAGAAATTCCAGACTGAGCAGCCATTTTGTTGTGGCACCGCTGCTCAGGTTCACGTTTGCAATCAGAATGCCTGAATTAAGGCTGTCACTAACAGCAGTGGGACTTTCCTGGTGTTTAATAAAACGACTCACCTCTCCTCTTGTTTCATTTTCTATTGCTATCCATCTTTCAATGCATGATTGAAGTGAGTTTGGGACATGTTTCACCCACTCATTTTCTGCGGTGTGTTTAAGGATTGGGATTGTATTTTGGCCATGGGGACACCACTAACAATGCCCAAGTGTTTATTTCCATGCCTGACATTGACTCGACATTGTATTCTCATACATCAAATGAGAAACTGTCACAGCCTCTTCAGTTCAAATGTATATCAGGTAGATTGACCAGAATTAACTTTTCATGAGGAAAGAGCCCTACACATGACATGAAGAAGAATAAAAAAAGATACTGTGGACACAAATTAAGATTTCATTCCCACATTGTACTAATTTGAACTTTTTACTAATTCATTCTCTCATTTTCATGGCCACTTAGTTCTAATCTGGTCTTTCATTTTAGTTCAGTTGTGGGAAAGAAATCTTAATATTTGGTCAGTATCTTTTTTTTGTCTTCTGCTTGTCATGTGCAGGGCTCTGTACACAACTAAGCTACTGAAGCATATGACATACTCATATTTAGTCAAAACTACAACATTTTCTGGTACCATGTGTTGTAGTGAATTCAGTACATATTGAAATCACAAATAGTTGGCATAGTTATTTCCGTCTCAGTGTTTGCTTCACATTTGATACTTTGAATGTCACAGTTCATAGCATCTGCTTTTGGAGAGAGCTTCACACTACACACATTGATGAGAGATGCACTAAAGGGTGTTTGTTACTTCTTTCAGAACTCACTCATCTCTATGTTTGTGAATACAGGTCCTCCAAGAATGTCTCCCAAGTCACAGCGAACTCCGAGACCTCATAGAGTGGCCTCTTGTCGGGGTGGTGGTCCTCCTCCGCCTGATTATATGTCTCCAGGTGCATCGGTGGAGGTTTCTGCTCCCCCTCTTACTCGCAACAGCCCTTCTGGGGGAACATGGTCATCTGTTGTCAGTGGTGGTAAGTAGGGTTGGGAATTGTATGATTTTTTTTTTTTCAGTTCCAAAAATTTTAGTAAGGGAAAAATGCACAATCCTTTTTGTGTTTGTTTCTTATACTTGTCAGATGAGTTTATCAAACTGGTAATATCAACAAATTCAATTTTCGCAATTTTCGCAAAAATATTTATTTTTCTGAAGGAAAATAAACATTTTGCATTTTCTAGGAGAATTTGGGAACTCTCCTTGTTTATTGTATCTACAGCAGTGGAGAATAACTTCTCTGAAGGGGTAGAATATGCTTGAACACACATGTAAGATCCAGACAGGTGAAACAGAATATTTTTAAAAGCGGTTTGAATAATTGATTCATAAAGACTTCACTTGTTTAATTACTGGCTCTAGCGATTCATAAGCAGAACTGCATGCATCTTGCGGAAGAAAATTGTAGATGGAGCTACTTCTCTCTGTTTATGTTTATTATGAGTCCCTTAGGCACTGGGCTACTCTGCAGCGGTGCCGACCTGACCTGTGTAAAGTAGTCCAAGTATAAACACTTATTACAGGCTTACCGTAGTTATTCAGGATTAGACAAAAACACGGTTTGAAAAAAGGCATTTTATGTAAAACACATTTGCAGCTGCACAGCTAGCACATTGAGTGTCTGGCTCACTCATAGGCTGTGCATTGAATGGCGCGGGTGCCTTTGACATGCGACCGATGAGCTAGCCCTACGTCATTAAACGTCAGAACCCGACAAGGAGGCGTGGCCTTACTCAAATACAAATACTTTTCCCCCTTCAACATATACAAATACTGGCTGCTTTGCACACCACTAATATGTATATATTGACAGTTGATGTATCTGGGTCAGTGACAGCGCAAACAGATTTGAATGTTCCAATGTGAAGTTTTTGTCATTTAGGAATAAGATTGCGTGGGTGTTGGAATCGAGATCTTTTAAAGATTAATCGTGCAGCTCTACTGTCTTTATACTCTCTCTCTCTCTCTCTCTCTCAAAACGTAAATGAGTAGCGGGAGGGCTTTTCAGTGCGTTCATTACTATTTTAATATTCATGAGGTGAGAAATCGCAATTAAAGGATAATCTCCCTGCACTTCACCCACACATCGCATCAGAACCGTTTTTGGAACCGAAACTTAGGAATTTCGCACGGTTCCGGTAAGATTCTCGGTTCCAAACCCTAGTGGTAAACCTAGATTTTAAATCTGTACCCAGATTTCAGTTTCAGTCCGAAACACTTTAATGCTCACTAATTTTTTCCCACTTTTCTTAGCGCACAGACCTCGTTCACCTCGACAGAATAGCATTGGTGGAGGTGCTCCGAGCTCCTCCTGCTTGTCTTCCCCACAGGCTGGTACAGTGCCTGTAGACTCTATGGCAGCTTCCACAACGGTGACTTCCCCCACAGCAGCTAACCCAGCCACCAACCTGGACGCATCTCCAATAGAAGAGGGTTAGGACGTCCCTTACACAATATGGGGCATTTGTGCTATTAATTTCATCTGTAATAGATCTTACAACAGCCCTTTTTTCCATTTCTTTTTCCTCTATAGCCAAAGAATCAAGAGTACTAGAGACGAGACAAAATTCTCCTAATGCCAACAAAGAGAATGTGAAGCCTATTGAAGCTTCTGCAAGCATCGCTCGATCCATCGGCAAGGGTGTGTACCTTTGGAGATGTTATTAATCATCTACAGCCAGCCGTTTTTGCTAAAGCTGATTTTTCTGCATGTGATTTTGCTGTGTTGACACAAAGCATGTAGAAAGCAGAAATTGCAAGTTGTCAGTATGAATTAAGGATTTGGCTTCTAAGAATTAATTTTCTTTCTCAAAATTGCTGATACTGTAAATAAAGTGAGAAATGACTTTTTCAGTTTATCAAACACAAACTACAATACAAGTATAGGTACGGCATATGCATTAAAGCTGTCACAATATCATGTTTTCACTACACAAATTCACAATAATGACATTATTGCGACATCATAATGTCATCAGTCACGTTCCCTCTTTTAACTGTACAAAGCGTACAAAAAGAATGCCCTGTGTAACACTTATCCCCAGTTTCACAGACGAGGTTTAAGCCTAGGCCCAAACTGAAATGCACGTTTTGAGCTGATATGTCAGTGTCTTTGTTTTGTCTCAGGATGCACACCAACAATGTTTCTAAGGTGCATTTGTAAAGGCTACTTAAATGTCTTAATTGAACTAATCCTGGCTAAATCTAAGCACACAGAATCCCAAAAAATGGAGAACTTTTTTTGGTGTGGGTATCTTGTGATTTTGTGCGGCTGAACTCGCTGCGCTGTTATCTTTTGTTTCTGTATGAGTGGTGTCTACCAGCATTATGGGCAGTTAACATGTAACATGTCTTTTGTGTGCTTAAAGCAACACTAAAGAAGATTTTTTACCTTACAATAATGTTTCCAAAATTGTTTCAGTGGTTCATCAAGTCAACAGGGTGAAAGGCACTCGCTTTGCGATCCTATATCTGCTATAACCACACTATGTAAGTTTGCCAGAACGGGTCGCGTTTCTGTAGTTTGAATGAGACATAAGAAAACTACTAATTTGACTTGCTTTATTTTCTAGGAGAATTTGGGACCTCTCCTAGTTTATTGTATCTCCAGCAGTGGAGAATACCTTCACTGAAGGGGTAGAATATGCTTGAACACACATGTAAGATCCAGACAGGTGAAACAGAATATTTTTAAAAGCGGTTTGAATAATTGATTCATAAAGACTTCACTTGTTTAATTACTGGATGAATCAGCGCTCTAGCGATTCATAAACAGAACTGCATGCATCTTGCGGAAGAAAATTGTAGACGGAGCTACTTCTCTCTGTTTATGTTTATTACGAGTCCCTTAGGCACTGGGCTACTCTGCAGCGGTGCCGACCTGACCTGTGTAAAGTAATCCAATGTCAAAATCATGCACGAAAGTGTGATTGTCCCTACCTTGTCTGTGGATATCGTTCATTCCAAAGCCGGTGCTAGATAAACAGTGAGCGTGCGTGCGACAGTAGGCTGCGGTAGGTTAAATTTTTTACGACAGTTCCGCTTTCAACCTATAGGGCGACCGAAGAGGAAAAGTTCTTTAGTGTTGTTTTAAATGTAGACGTGCGACAAGCACGCTCAAATAGAGAGTGACGCAATCACGTCGCTCAACTTCTTCATCTTCATGGAGAATGCGGTTAATGATTGCTTGGCTACGGCAGTGCGCTTCTGTAAAGAGGAGAAAAGCGGGCGCAGCCGGTGTTTTCAGACCCTTAAGGTGCAATACCGCCATCTGCTATGTTGGAGTGTCAGCCAGATAGTTACTGCCACGGGATTATTTATTATATTATATGTGTTGTATTAACACAACATCAATTAATTGTATGAATTTTATTCATTCAGAGACAGACATTTCAATACCAGTATATCGCGACACCATTACATCAAACAGATCTTAGTGAAAAATCAAATGTAATTGTCGATTCTTTGTAATAAGTGTGCTTTCTAAAAATCATTCTTTCACTTTTTGATCTTCCTAGGGCCTCTCAACATGGCTCCAGATCACAGGAAACAAATAGATAATTTAAAAAAATTCAGTGAAGATTTTAGGGTAAGTTTTATTTCTCTCCCATTATGTGTTTCAGCAACTATACCTCAGCTAATTGAATCCCTTCATCCCTTTATAGTTGCAGTCTAGCTCAAATTCAGATGCAGTTTTTGATCCCATGAACAAGACTCCAAGGGACCTTGGAGTAAAGCCAAACGATCAAGTAGCTGAGAAGAGCACAGTAGATTCAACAGGACCCAAAGTCTCCATGGAGTCCGGCGTTAATGAAGAAACCTCTACTTCTGTGAGCGTCGCCCTAGCAGGAAGTAAATCTGGTACCCCTTTACTCTCTCCTTCCTCTGCTGTACTAGAGCAGAAAAGAGGGCCTGATGTGACATCTCAGGGTGTCCAGACCACCTCGTCTCTAACCAACACTTCTGCAAAAGATAAGGATGAGAAGGAGGAGAAGAATGACCCTGTAGCAGAGTGAGTCAACAGAAGAAAATGAAAAGGCTGTAGCATTGGTAGTGTGAATCAGTGACAGAATTGATTGTCAAAATGATAAATTATTTTGATCAAAAGTATAAAGAGGCTTAAGAGTCTTTCTCAGCAACATGATGCATGCTAATAATATATTGCATTGCTTATTCCTCTGAGAAATGTTCTTGTGGTGTAGTAAATAAAACCATGTTGATTTATTGTTTATGCACTTTTTAGGAGTGTTAGAAAATCTACTCTCAATCCCAATGCCAAGGAGTTCAATCCTAGGGTTTTTTGCTCCCCTGTAAGTAAATCAGTTGTTTATTTTGTCATTAAAAGAACTGAAATCAACACACAACATATTGTACCTTAAAGTCGGGTCATTTTGACGATCTAATATGAACATAGAAATGTACATGTTCATGCATTTCTTTTTAACTGTTTCCTAAGCCTAAACCAGCTACAACCCCCACTCTGACCCGGCCTCAGGGTCAGCCCAGCCCTTCCATCGTAGTACAGCAGCCCCCTGCCGTCTATGGCCAGACCATGTTCCAGATGTACCCTCTGACCCCTGTGAGCCCTGGCGTTCAGGTGAGCACCATTATATTAAACCCTCTTGTCAGTTTAATCTAATTCGTTCTGTGCATGGAAGCCTATGGTTGTACTAAAACATCAAAAATTATATTTTAATTTATTTTCATTCATGTGCCAAGATCATTGATGTGAAGTTCATACTTTAGCCATCCCTCTTTTACTTTCATTTGTCAGTTGCATTTGCAAAGTTCCTGCATGTATAACCCATCAGATGAATGTTCAATTGATGACTGACATGATTGCAGTTTTAATTCAGTGACAAGGGCCAGTAATGGCCTGTTCATTCTAAGTTCAGTTTAAAGGGATAGGATACTTCAGGATTTAGCATTAAGCTTTGTATTAGTAGAAAACCTGTAGTATTTTCAAATTACCGTGCTTTCCACCCTCATCCCTCAAAATTGGCATTTTGCATCATCAGAGGATTTTTTGGCAAGAGGCTAAAGACTACGGTTAGTAGTAGGGACTGTTTCGTATGTTTTCATCAATGCCCATAGAGGGTGGGATCTCACTCACAGGATGTACACAATAGTGTCAGCCATTTTTTATTTTTTTTTTGGAAGCTAAGCTAGCAGGCTCTTGTTCTGTGGAGAAAGCGGAGTAGTAGGGGTTACCATCCTCTTTTTCCCGGACAATCTCGATATCCCGGGCAGACTCATCACAGAGACTTACTAGTAGCCTAGACTTGTTGTTTATCTACTGGGCTCTGTTACCTCTGTTAGTGCTCTGTTAGGGGTGGTGATGGTGCAGTGGATAAGACACATGCCTTTAGTGTAAGAGACCCGGGTTCGAATCCACTGTGAGACACCAATGTGTCCCTGAGCAAGACACTTAACCCCTAGTTACTCCAGATGCGTGCGACCTCTGACGTATATAGCAATTGTAAGTCGCTTTGGATAAAAAGCGTCAGCTAAATGAATAAATGTATATGTTATCGATAGGTGTGGCCTCCTAGGGCAGCAAAGCCAGTGCATTCTGGGAGTTGGTGTCTTTCATCCACATCAGCCAAAAATAAATTTTCTGTCTTTTCTCAGTCTAGAAAGCTCCAAATTCAAAAATAATTTCACATTTCATCTACATAAATGACCCATTTTAAATACACATTCATCTTTCCAGAGGTGAAGTATCCCTTTAAATAAATGGCATGAAAGTTTTGGAATTCTGTGTAAATGGTTCATAGGTGTGGACTGGTTTATTTTACAATATTGTGAAAAAATGTGGACTTGGTGTGAACAGACCTTAAGTTCCAAACATGATAAAGTACAGATGGTTTTACTGGTAGCATGCTGTAAACCTGTGGGAGGAGCTCATGGTTCATCATCATCAGCCCCAAAAATTGCACCACACTGATGTTTGATAATATATTTACTAATTTCCTTTTTTTTTCTACTGACCAAAAAAAGAAGCTTTACTTTTTTGGATATATTGTGGTGTAGAGTGGAAAGATGCATTTTTGTAAATTCTAAACTCAAAAGCAATAGTTCAGTCATTCATTTTCCTTTGTAGCCTCTCTTAAAAATACGTTGATTCTTTAGTTACTCACATGTTCTAGAAAACTAATCTTATTATACTGAAAAAAGCAAGTGATAATCACACTAAAGACTGGTTCTTTTTGTTTCTTTTCCCTCTTTCCTCTCTCTCCATTAGAAAAGCATTATCTGGAAGGTTTGTGCAATTCTAACCTTTTTTTTCCTTTTTCTACTGAAAACGTGTATGAGACTTTTGCCTGCATAACTGGCCAGCAGATGTTGGTTTGTTTGTTACTTACTGCTGATCAGTTATTATTATACCATGGTCTGTCTGAATTCTCTATTCTCATTGGCTGGAAGGTGTGCAATGAAACCATATTTTGCACTGGTAGTTCCAAGTCAGTTGTTTCACTGTTCTATATGCACTTTTTTCATTGAAGCACATAGACGCATACATCATTCACGTTGTTTACATTGTTGTTGGTACAACCAAACAAGCAAACGTCACACACAAAAATATTCAGGAGGACAGAAACTTGTCAACACGGCCCTGTGACTTTTATTGTAAATTATAAAATGGATTTGCTACTGAATCGCTACATTATATTTCTCAGCACTGAGGAGTTACATTGTTGGTTTTGAAGTAATTAAACTCACAGCTTCGTTGTTAAAGTAACACCAAGTAGTTTTTGCTCTCGGGGTCCCCCTACAGTTGGGAAACAGTATTCTCCTCTACTGCTGTCGTAAACTCTGTCATCCTACATGCACTCGCATTTGTTGACAACCATGATAGCCCTGAACACTGTTGGAGGACGTCACATGCAAGTGTTCTGCTTGTGTCACGTGTGAAATGTCTTCATCCCAGGTACAGTGGCATATATTTCAGCATGTCATATGAATATAATTTCATGGGTTTTTTTTTTTTTTTTCAAATAACAAATGATCGCGATGCTCCCGTTTACAAGCCAGCGTCGTTATAGTAGCCTAGTGTATTGGTTACCGTTTTACTGAATCTATGATACTTCAATGCAATGTTTGAGTGGTAGATAACCATATATTATTATATCAAGCTACCATAAATGAATCTGCAAATTTTACAAATCGATTTGCGTTTTAGCTTGAGGCAAGAAAAATAAACGAATATCAGTCATGTTAGGTATCCTAAAATATGATTTTGTACATCTTATATTTTTCTTTGCAAGAATGTAGCCCCTACCAAACTTTTACATGCCTTTTAGAAGTTAAAACACCAGTTAACTTTATTTTGAAGATAAACGGAGGATAAGATAGCTTCCATAACATAGTAAGGCAGACAAAAAAAAACAAAAACAAAGAGATAGTATGCAAGCAATATAACGTACTTACTACTCCAAAAGCACGATAGCCAAGTACGCATCGGTTCGCCCCCCTCCTCCTCCTTCAGCTCACACCAGAAAACGCTGGCTCAATGTTAATCCTCGTTCTGCCTCTAACGCGATAACTTTCTCTTTTTCTCTTTTTGCTTTCGTCCGATAAAACCTTTGCTGTCTTGTTTTTCTGTGCTGCTTCGGCCATGACTATAACATTTGGCTCGCGCGTCCGATTTTAAGGAAGTGTGGTGGTGGTGGAAGTGATGTATATGCCATCAAACAGTCGAATTTTGTAGTTCTCTTTGGTCGCCGGGTTACTACCCGAAACCCAAAGTTTAAAAGTACGATTAAAAACGCTACAGACCCCGTCAGGCTATTACAGACGTGTCATTCAACCTATTATAAGTCGATACCATCACAAGAGACTTGGAAATATATTATGAAGGTTGAAAAGCTTCCTGGTGTTACTTTAATAGAGAGAGACGCTGAACAGACAGGTAATTAACACGCGCATCTCTCTCTCTTTGATTTCAAATATTTCAAATACTTTTATTTTCAAATATTGCACTGCAAACATCAATAACGGCTTTAAGTTGTCAATGCTGGGAAATGACCATGGTATAAGCGGGATAATCCACGGCTAGCTGTGCATTGAACGATTTGAATGCACTCGCGTCGGGTGGTTCTTTGGTGCAACGTTAAGCGTTAAAATCACTGCTAGCCGTGGAGTATCTTTTACTTATTAAAATTCCATACTGTTGTCAATTTATTTTTAAACTCATTTAATTTTTTGCCTACCTTATCAACTAAGATATTTCAGTACTCTGAATGAGCAGGGGGTTTTTTTCCATCAAATTTGTAATCAAATATTGTTTTTACATTTTTTTTTTCTTATTTTAATTTTGTTTGGTTCTGTTAGAGCATTGAAGCTTTGTTTGCATGAACCCTTGACCAGAACAGGAAAAAGTCAGAACGTTGTGTGGATTTATGTCAGTCTTTTTTCAAAACCGTTGATGTGTCTATTTCTCATTGTTTTCAACAACCCATCAGCAGTAGAGGACAACAATCTTCTGGGTCTTTGAGAAACAGAGAATGAGGGGTTCAACGTTGATCTAATGTGTACAAATAGCTTTTTCCTGTCAGCACTTTGAGACAAGAAGTAATTTTGTTAAAAGTAAATTACAGAAGTGATGAACAGAATATGAAACATGATCGTCTTAAGATGCATTAAGCAAGTGTTTTTCAAGACTGCGAACTAAATAAAAACTAAGTTCACACTAAGTAAGAAAATGTATATAATTCTGCATCTCAAGTTCTGCTCCTCATCTTTTAGCCTCCAGCCATGTACCATGTTCAGGTTCCTCATATGGCAATGAACCAGAACAAGCCCTACAGACCAGGTAAAGGTGAGAATGCTTCTCTCTCAGTGTGCATGCTTTTTAAAGCTGCTTTCAAATTTTAGTTAAGCTGTTTTGCATCCTCAGTCTAGTCATGAGCCTTTTCATTGTGAGGGAATTACACTATATAGTTTTGTGTATTGATTTTGTATATTGTTTGCCGGTCTATACATTTAGGAAATACGATGTGTAAAATAGTTTATTTTTCATGATGTTCTATGATTTAAGGCAAAATCCCCTTTTCAGTCTCTCTTCTTTTGCTGTATCTGCTTGCAGTAACGAACATGCCACAGCAAAGGCCAGACCAGCATCACCCACCTGGCACATCTACAATGATGCATCCAGCTACAGCTGCCGGGCCTCCCATCGTGGCACAGAACCAAGCCTACTCCACCCAATACTTCACTTGTAGCCCCCAGCAGTTTGCTAGTCAACCTCTGGTACAACAGATGCCCCACTACCAGTCCCAGGTAACATGACTTTAGAGATGTAATTTCTAATGAGGAATTACTAAAGCAGAGTTATAAAAGATGAACACAACCAATAAATTATTATTTTTAAAAAAGATGACCCTTTGTCTGAATATGCTTTCTTCCATACCAGCCTATTTATTAGTCTTCAGTACATGAAATTAATATGTTATAATTTCTAAGATAAAACTAAGTGAAAAGTTCCTGAATGGCTGAATACCTCCATTGAGATTCTGAAGTTTGCATCCAACGTACACTTTACGATTCCATATGGCTACGTAAGAGGAGTTGTGAATGGCAGTGATTTAACTGATGCTTTAGGTCACATGACAAAGCCAACATGACAGATGTAGTGCTCCCGTACTATATAGACTGTACTTTTTTACTGTTTAAAACATTGTTGTGTTTTGTTTGGAATCTCTGAATGCCTTTAAAATCTGTTTTAAGATTGAGTGATGTCATTGAATTGACTGGATAACATTTGGACAGATTCTTTTCCCCGTTATTCAAGAAAAACACATACAAGGGTTTTTTTTTTCCTTGAAGAAAATTCTTAAAGGTACCATCTTGCAGACCATTTACTGTTCAACAGTTCTGGTCTTAAAGGGATACTCCACTTTTTTTTAAAAAAATAGGCTCATTTTACAACTCCCTCAGAGTTAAACAGTTGAGTTTCACCGTTTTCAAATCCATTAGCCGATTTTATGATATTTTGAAGAATATCTGTAACCAGACAGTTTCTGGTCTCATTGACTTCCATACTAGGAAAAAATATATACTATGGAAGTCAATGAGACCAGAAACTGTCTGGTTACTGGTTCTTCTAAATATCAGAAAATCGGCTGAATGGATTCGTAAATGGTAAATCTCAACTGTTTAGCTCTGGGGGAGTTGTAAAATGAGCCGATTTCCAAAAAAAGTGGAGTATCCATTTTAAACAGGAAAAGTGAAAGTGTAGAAAAGAATGAAAGTTTTAATATGATGCTGGGTTCATGTGTTTCAGGCCCAGCATGTGTTCAGTCCTATGATTCAGGGCAGTGCGAGGATGATCACCCCTCCTGGCCACGCTCAGCCTAGCCTGGTCTCTTCCTCCACCAATCAGTATGGTGAGCAGACGCATACTATGTATGGTAAGAACTCCCTCAGCACAAAGACTAAGCCTTAACAGCCTACTTTGCCCCTTTACTGTCATACTGCTTGAAGCTACAATGTTGGCCTTTGTAATGAGCCACACATTAATGACTTGAAGGGTTAGTTCACCCCAAAATGAAAATTCTGTCATCATTTACTTACTCTCCTGTCGTTCCTAACCCGTAAGACTTTCATTCGTTTTCAGAACCCAACTGAAGATCTTTTCAATGAAATCTGAGAGATTTTTGTCCCTCCATTGACAGCTACGCAACTATCAACTATTAATTTTAAGAGTCAAAGAGATCGTAAAACTAATCCATATGAATTGAGAGGTTTAGTCCAAAACGTCTGAAGAGACTCGATTGCTTTATATAGGCCAATTCACACCGCATAGACAAACGCTAACAAACTCGTTTGTTGGATTTTATCGGATCAGTGTTACCCCAGTCGGCTTCTGTTGGCATTGGTCTGAGTTCGTTTTCACCTGACTGAATATGTTCAATCAGTATTTGTCTGTTGGGGCAGTGAACATGGCATTCATATGGGTTAGTTTTATGATCTCTTTATGAACTTTTTTTGAGGTGCCAAAGTCAATAAAGGGACAGAAAGCCCTCAGATTTCATCCAAAAGATCTTCATTTGTTTTCCAAAGATGAAATAAATTCTTACTGGTTTGGAACGACATGAGGATGAGTAATTAATGTCAGAAATTTCATTTTTGGGTAAACTAATCCTTCAAGCAATAAAAGAAAATTAGATGCTATTTTATTTAAATGTAAATATGTTTTAGTGATAGACTGCTCTTCCTTCTGTGATGTTTTTTGCTGTTGTAATTAATTCATCATAATCTTTTTTTTGTTAACAATAGCGTTTACTGGATTTACTTTATCAAACATTATAACTGCTGTAATTGTGTGTGTTCAGCAGCGATTCCTCAGCAGTTTCCCCACCCAAACTCCACTCTGCACCCTCATCCTCAGCACCCTCAGCCCTCTGCCACCCCGACAGGACAACCCCAGCAGGGTAACCAGCACGGAGGCAGCCATCCGGCCCCCAGCCCCGTTCAACATCCTCAGCACCAGGCTGCGGCCCAGGCCATGCACCTGGGCAACCCACCGCAGCAGCAGATGTACTCTGCCCTGGCACAAACCCCGCCCTCCATGACCCCCGGCCCCAACCCTCAGTCCCCTCAAGCCAGCTTCCCCTCTGCTCAGCAGACCGTCTACATCCACCCCCAGCAGGTGCAGCATGGCTACAACCATAACCATATGGCTCATGTGCAGCAGGTGAGTGCTAGTGAGTCACACACCAGGATTATAAAAATACAAAAAATACTCATATTAATGAGTATTTTAATTCACTGTCTCTAAAGGCACACATGCAGTCAGGGATGGTGCCTCAACATCATGGCACTCCTTCACATCCCACTATGATGTTGATGGCCACACAGGCTCCTACTGGCCCCCAACCTGCGCTGCCCCAGGGCACTCTCAACCCCATCCCTGTGTCATCAGCCACACACTACTCCTACACTCTCACCCCTGGTAAGAGCCTTTCTCAGCTAAACTGAACACATGGAGAATAAAAAAAAAATATATATATATATATGTATATCTATATATATCTATTATCTATACAACCCTCTACTCACACCTAGGCAATAGAATCGCCATTGGCTAGTACATTTTTTTTATCTACTCACCAGACTGATATACTACCCGACTGATAAGAAACACACTCTCTCGGCAAAGCGTTTCACTAAAGTTACGTCAAATACAGGTACCCTGGCCTCCACATCCATTTAGCTGCGTTGAAATAGGACAGAATCTACAGATTGCTTGACGGAGAGCGAAACTCTCAAGTGCGTAGTCGTTGTTCAGCGAGTAAAAATATATCTATGCTAAACTTATACGTAGCTTCTAACACACACACACGCTGGCGAGTAAAAACTAAGAATTTATTTGCCAATGGCTATTGATAGACGTTTAGTTGCACAGAGTGAAGATTTATTCACATTTGCAAGTGATTTAATTGCCTTGTAGAGGGTTGATGTATATGAAACATTATTTATATAATAATCTCATTAATATTATTATTATTTTTTTTTATAATTATGTCTTATCTAAAAATAATACATTTTGCATTAATATGTTTGTATTATCTAATTATTAATAGTATTATTATTACTTTTTTGAATTAACAAAATAATAAAATACTTTTTTTCCCCTTTTTTATTGAAAACAAAGATCTAAGGTTCATCATGGGTGTTACAATGTCAGGTCACAGTACGTTTTCAACATCTTGATATACAATATAACACTTTTAAATGTATATACATAATTCATTTTCCCCAATACTTGCTAAATTTTTTTAATTCATTAAATGTGAGTGTTTCTATACAGTATATTTGAGTTAATTATGGTTTTCCTACTGGCTACTATCTATAGCTTTCCTACTTCTATGCCAGTATTTTTCCTTGTCTAAAACAGTATTTGGTATTTTCCGGAGGTGTAATGTAATGAATGAATAGTCCAAAGTCCATAGTCCTAGTATTTTTTCAATTTCAACCACCACCTATTGCCAATAAGTTTGTATTTTCAGGCAGGCCCCACCTGAATGGAATGTGAAAAACATTCCACATTCCATATAATCTTCAATCCAACATTTTGTTGTCTTTTATAATGTTGTAATGTGTGCATTTGAATATATAGTGATCTGAAATTTCTGTTTTGCCTTTAATGTTATTAACATACTGTTTGACTTGTGATGTTAACTGTTGTACATGTGTATTTAAGTTTCTCTGTTAATTTTGCTATCAAGTGCGTAAAATAAATCATTGTGTGTTTCAGTGCAAGCTCACCATCAGCAGCAGATGTAAAGGATGAAGATCAGAGAACAGCAGTCGAGTTGAGTTGCTCCTGGTCCTTGCAAAGCTATCTGGCCCCGCCCACCACATACTGGCCAACCAATCCTTACCCTTCTCTAAACACCCCCCTAAATGGCCACGAGAACCTTTATCATGCTGCTCTACTACATTAACAGCAAAGATGTGGTGAACTGGCTTTTTTTTTTTTTTTTTAAGAAACGAAATACAAGAGTTTTAACGAGGAATCATTTTTCACGTTTCAGTGACACTAAAACTCTTGCAGTGGGTCCTAACAATAGCAAAAAAAGCCCAGAAGAGTGAGAAAACTGCATAAATAACTGGAACATTTCGTCTGCACCTTCTAAGTTAAAGATAATTCTTCCTTATAATGACAGTATTAACATTACTGTTAAATGCTGCTGCTATATAGCTGTGCTCAAGACCTTGGGGTAAAACACCAACAAAACGGAATGGTTGTAACCAAACTAAACACAATAAACTTCCATTAATGATGATGTTCGGCAAAAAAAAAAAATGCAGATAAATTATTTATTAATTTAATCTGATGACAAAACCCCATTTGACTTGACCGTTATAAAACTGTTAAGTTAAAATAACTTTTACTTTGTAGATAATATAAATGAATTTAAAAAAAAAAAACATTAAAAAAAGTTTTAAAAACTTTAACACGTCTCGACTGTTTTATTTTGTGTCGTTTGTTATTTCACTTGACAATGTTCAAGATCCTGCTTGAGCTTTAAATATTGTTGATTTGCTCATTTTGTGAATTATATGGTAGTAGTACAGAGCAGATGGGGTTGCAAAGCGGCACATGCAATTCAACTCCAGGCCGCCAGGGGAAACACTTGACCCGTCAGACTCAAGGATGGGCACGTCAAAATACTGTGCTCTTCCGGTTTAAACATGTGGAATGTCTGGTTGAGGTTGAACTAAAAACGCATTTGCAAAATATAGAAACTTTTATAAAATTAGGTGGAAACGGGTTTGCCATCATGGGCAAGTTGAACGTCGTTATCCTGAGGTATCTGTCCAGAGATGATTTTAGAGTTCTCACAGCGGTATGTATAAAATCTGTTTACATATGTAACAACCATTTTTGAGCTAAAGACGTCTCTATCAATCAAAATTAAGATTCTCCCTTTAGTTAAATGCATATTGCATAATAATAGTTCTATCATGGCATATAATGTTACGTTACAAGGTTGAACAATGTAACTGAAACACTGACCACTATAGTTTTGGATATTTCACGCATTTATATCCGCTGCCTGGTGGCCAATCTTTACTGTGCTTAAAGAGGACATATTGGTCTCGCTGGCTCATATATGTGACCAGGACAAAAAGTATTTGAGGTGTATTGAGAGGCATGGTATTCAGGGTAAAGTCGGCATGCACCACATACTGTAAGACGAACCACATCCAACAGGAGTAACTGCCGAAGCAAGAGAAAGGGATGTCCAGGCAGGTACTAACCCGAAACACAGAAAAGCCAAACACAGCTGCCAAACTCCAGACTCTCTTTCCACCGAAACAGATTTTCTGGAGGTTCACAGTGACAATATTTATGCAGTAAGGGTAAAATCTTTCTGATTTTACCCCCTCTCAAAAGTTTTTTTCAAAAGTGAACTAAATCCTTTAATTCCAAGATTAACTGATGCTGCATTCGCCGCAATAGGAGGCACTACACCATACTAATACATTATCGTGGACTAAAACCAGGTGTTTCATTGTCCAACTACTGTAGGTCACATTCTGTTTATGAAAATTAGTGTAAATGGTTGAATTGCTTTTGCCAATTATTCCAGAGAATGCAAATATGCAAATTATAACCAATTTTACATCTTATTTTGCTTACTGGGGAAGAGAAAGATATTTGCTTCTCGACATTTGATTCATTAGGGGTTTGTTTGATCAGATGGAAGAACAGACTAAAAGATCTGATTTTGATTTAGTGATCACATTTTTTTGCGTTATGCCATTTTTTTTTCTTTCTTGGGGGTGCACAGGTGGAAATGGGCATGAAGAATCACGAAATCGTCCCAGTGAGTCTAATTGCGTCCATTGCCAGTCTTAAACATGGAGGATGCAACAAGGTTTTGCGGGAGCTGGTGAAACACAAACTGCTGGCCTATGAGCGCAGCAAAGGTAAATGTGTTAGGCTTAACACTGTAAAAAAAAAATTGTATTTACTTATTATATTATTTTTATACATTTATCTTAATTTGTTTATTTATTTTAATGCATTTCTTCTTTGTATGTGTATGTGAAAGGGCGTATGTTTGTGTACTTGTTCTGTGTTTATAAAACAAGAAAAGGACAACAAACATTAGGAAAAAAATGTTAGGCTTGATATCATCGTTCAGTTTCATTCAGTAATGAAGTTTTTTTGACCGAGTTTCCTCTCCGTAGCTGTGCAGGGGTATCGCCTGAATTACGGTGGCTATGATTACCTGGCATTGAAGACACTTTCATCCAGGGATGTTATTTTGTCTGTTGGAAACCAGATGGGAGTTGGCAAAGAGTCAGGTCAGGATATTTTTTTAATTAGAATTTATTTTTAGTCATTTAGAAGTCTGACATTTTTTTTTTCGTCCATTCTCCCTCAGACCTTGAATAGTTTCACTTATCATAAAGGAGACTTATGATACTTGTTTTATATTTCAGACATTTACATTGTTGCAAATGCGGAGGGGGAGCAGTTTGCTTTGAAACTTCACAGACTGGGTAGGACATCCTTCAGAAACTTGAAGAATAAGAGAGATTACCACAAGCACAGACACAATATGTCATGGCTGTACCTGTCCCGGCTCTCTGCCATGAAAGAGTATGCATACATGAAGGTAATATCCAAATATTCCAAGAGGATATTGTCTGTACTCTTTTTTTGGGCAGACTTTGTGTTACTTTATTTGTTTTCAATATTAAAATAGCCTCATTTGTATTTGCTTGCATTTGTGTCAAAATCCATTACATTTATTCTTGTAGCACATTGGTTCTACTTTGTCCAAGACAATATTTGAAGCTGATATCAACCTCTGGTACTTCTATAATACCAATAAATTCACAAATACAACTCAATGCGCTACTTGTTTATTTCAGTTTGTTTTTATAGTTTTTTTTTTTTTTAGTTTGTTGATTTTGTGTGTTTTTAAGCAAAATAAGATTAATTTAACAAAATTGGTCGAGAACCACTGATGTAGGATATGCTTTTATCTGAAGTTTCCCATAGTGTCCCATAACTAACATTAAAAATGTAATTTAATTTAACTTTTTGCAATTTTCTTTTTCAATTTTTTGTTAAGTATGTGCACTCTCTACAATACTTGACCCTAATTGGTCAATCACAGCATTCTGAGGTCTAATATTTGCTCAATGCCAACCAATCTCCTACACTGTGCTAGATTCAAATCTTCTTTTGTGAAATAATTTGAATTAATAAATATATATTTTTTAATATTTTTATTGAAATTTTGTTTTGTTTTGTTTCAACAGAAAAAAGCAAACTAAAAAAAAGGAAAACCATTCAGGCAGACCTTAATTCCACAATTCTCAAATCAATTCTCAATAAAATAATATTAAAAACATAGGTTACAGGGGAAGATACATAAACATTCACAGGAATAGGCTTCTCATTTTGAGCCAACATGACAGCTTTCAAGAAAAATGCAAGCAGTCGTCCAATGTGAGAGAAACATGGTCCAAATAAGCTGTCCATATCCCATTGAATACGTCTATAGAGTAATGTAATATACATGTTAAAAATTCCATTGGGATGAGCTCTTTCAGAAGGTTATGCCATTTTTTAATTGAAGGAGTTTTCTCACTTACGTATCCAAAACATCAAAATGTTCTTTTTTGCAGCAAAAGTTAAAATACTAAAAATTTCTTGTTTTTCAACAGGCATTATATGACCGAGGGTTTCCCGTTCCAAAGCCAGTAGACTACAACAGACATGCTGTGGTTATGGAGTTCATTAATGGTTACCCGCTGTGAGTTTTCTTGCACTTTGCTTTAGATGAACTCACTCCTCACACACTACTTTTTTTTCTTAATTAAATATTTACTTGTGTGTCATGGTCATTGATAACTGTGCAGTGGTATTTTGTATTAATCATCTTGTACCACACTTGATTTCTTGTATTATTTCGTTTTTGACTATTCTTTACACAGGTGTCAGATTCGACAGATTCAAGACTCCGCTACACTGTACAGTGAAATCATGGAGCTAATAATCAAACTTGCCAATCATGGCCTTATCCACGGAGACTTCAATGAATTTAACCTCATGCTCGATGACAATGACCGCGTCACAATGATTGACTTCCCTCAGATGGTCTCCACCTCCCATTTAAATGCTGAATGGTGGCTATTTAACCTGATAACAAACAAATAATTATTTAATAATAAGCACTCGCACTAATTTTTCAATTGTTTTCCAAAAGGTACTTCGATCGAGACGTCAAATGTATTCGAGATTTCTTCATCAGGAGATTCAACTACGAAAGTGAACTCTATCCAACATTCAAAGATATCAGGTCATTTTACTGAAAGCTTGCTTTATTGCATTGTCTAGACTCTATAGTCTGAGCTAAGTTACACGTTTCTCTCCACAGAAAAGCATGTTCGCTCGATGTGGAGATCTCAGCTAGCGGTTACACCAAGGAGCTGCAGCAGGATGACAGTTTGCTTCACCCTGAAGGTCCAGAGAGTGAGGGACTCAGTGGAGATGAAGAGGAGGACATCTCAGAGTCAGATGATGACACACATCAAGCAGCCTCAGAGGACTTTATCAGCATGGAGGAGTATAAACAAGCCATGCTTGAGCTGGAAGGGCTAAAAATTAGCAAGGAGACTCCAGCAGAAGAGAACGACACAGAGGAACTCGAGGGAGCTCGATGTCAAGAGGAGATCCCCGCAGAGGACATTCAGAAAGAGACTGTTTATGACATTTCCAAAGACTTGGGAAGGGATGAGGTGGAAGATGAGTGTCCTGATTTGGTTGACCTCTCTGCATCCAACAAAGAATTCAGGCCTTTCAGGTAAGGAAGAAGTCATTTATGTTATGATAAAATATATTGTAACTTTTTTTTAAATATTTATTATATCGTAACTGTATTGCACACACACAACCATTTTCACACAACTGTATAGCCACCGTTAATATTGTGGCTTATATCCTAAAGGGGTTATTTTGCCCAAAATTGAACATTCTGTAATTTACTTGGAACAAGTATAGTTGAGCTTCAGTTTACAATTTTTCATGTGCTTTATGGATGTGCGTTGATCAATGTTTAAATGTGAGTACGTTTAAATTAAATTTGTTTTTAATTTAATGTCAACTGAAATATCTGCTACCTGTGAAAAATTAAGGTTTCCTAATGCAAGCATTCTTCAAGCCGGTCACAACGTGACATTTGGTTGGAGAGCTGCAGTGGAAACGAAGAATATCTGTGAATTATGACCTTAAATGACTTTTGTGCTTTTTTGATGCTTGACACCCTGTGATTGCTGTGAACTTGAAGAATTTGAATTTATGTGTGAACTAAAGTATTCCTGCTTGTAAAACCCTTAATATTACATAAAATACTTAAATGAAATCATGTGACCCCTTAGAGACCAATTGAGCCTTGAGAACGAGCACAGGAGGAGAACAACCAGTGAAATGAGCATTGGAAGTGTTGGCAGTTGTTCAACAATTCCACCAGTAAGTATAACCTTTTGAACCTTCATAACCTTCATTATATGGTTAAAAATGTGCTTCCTCATTCACAAAAGCAAGATGCAGTCAAAACGTTTTAGGTTTGCATTAATAAATGCAAAGTTCCTTAGGGAAGGAAGCCAGAGTCTTTTAAACGTCAACAGTTTTTGGGTGCTATGTATACTGAGTGCAAATAGTGGCAGATACTATTTGCACCTTTATTATATTGTAAGTATATTATAAAACAGTATTGTAGCAATAATAAATTCAGTGTATGTGTTTGCATGTATTAAAATGAATGCTGCCTTTTTGGGACATTACTTCCTATCCTTTAATCCCTTCCCTACATTTACCCCTAACCATGTTGAACCTGCTGATAAGTAAAGTTGTCCTCAAAGGTACAGGGAGGAAGCCATTGTTTTGAAAGTGGTAACAGTCAATGTTCAAGACCACCTGACCATTGTGAGGACACCACATCCTGTTTAATTTAGAAATACTAGTTTAGCACTTAATTCTCACTATTAAATAGCTAAATACCTTGAAGATAATTTCTTAATTTTTATTTAAAGTAACACCTCAAGAATAAGAAAAACAAGAATAAGTTTGGAAACAGGTGGATTCGAACTCTGGTTGGTTGCTTCAAAAGCTATCGCCAACCAGCTTTACTCTCCACATCACTGCTTGTTTCAGATGGGTTTCTTTGGTCATTTTGACCTGACTCATCTTGACAATGGTGGGCAGAATTAGTGTGAATAGCCTCTGCCAACAAGGTGGGCTATTTGGAACTGGTGTAAAACACACACTCACACAAAAAAACACTCCAGATTTTTTTTTTTTTTTACTTTGCTTTCATGGTGCAAGTTAGATTTATGTTTTATGTTGTTGTAAGTAATGAGTTGGATGCGCCCCTATACAGGAGGTCATCAGGCAGAAAGTGAAGAGACAGCTCACCAAACAGCAGAAGGCTGCTCAGAGAAAACGTCTGCAGAAGGGTGAGGCCAACCTGGTGACCAAGGAGAGGAGAGAGAATCAGAACAACATCAAGAGCAGTTTGGATGCTGATCAATTCTGGGGCTGAGGATAGGAGAAATGAACTCAGTGTCACTTGTATATGAAATGAATTAATAAAACATCTACATCTAGAAGCTGATTTGTGGTGATTTGGCCTTATTTATGTTATGCATAAAGGTTACACCTGGTTTTATTTCAAATAAAGGAGATTGATTACATGTATTGCATGTATTGAGGGATTTTTAAAATATGTACATGACTAATTAAACTACCGGTAGTCAAATATAAATACATCTCATTATCATTTGCAAACCTATAGCATGGTATTGTAAACAAAATAATGTCATCGCCTTAAAACTGGTCAAGAAGCTTTCAGAATCTGTCGTTTTTATTGTGTGTGTTTTGTAGCAACTACTGATACTGCAACAAAATAGTAGAAACGGCAAAACTACAGCTGCACTAAAAATAAACAAATCCATTTTCGTAACTAGGCTCATAAGTTCTTCGTGTTTTGTCCCTTTCGGCTCGCCGTTTGAGTGTGGAGGGGCACGTGATCCCTGTATTGCGATAACAGTTACATCCAGGAACAAAACAATCCAAGAAGTAACAGCGCCGCAAAATCTTTATGACTGACTGACAGCTGCTGTTTATAAGAGTAATATCACGTAGGTGAAGTATAAAAGTCTTCCTTTTGCACGAGGTTATTTTGTTGTGTTTTGTAGAACGAATCACCAATGTTTGCGGGGGTTATGTTTGTTGGTTGATCCGCTCCTCCCTGGAATCCTGTGATGTATCTGTCTATGTTTACTTTTTAGTAGAAATGGTAGCCTCGTTCGTAGAAGTAACAACTCATTTATTCACTGCTAATTATAGAAATTGTGAATCAGCTGAATGTGAACTACTGCATGGGTTCACCAATGTTCTGTCTCTGTCAGTTGTCTTGTTGATGTTTATATGGAAAGTGGAAACTCTTACCACCAGAATTTCCGCTGTTACGTTACAATTTTGGTTACGTTTTCTGTTGTATTTTAATTGTAGGTTATCGTTGCTCCATCGAAATGCAATTTTGATTATCCTCATGTTGTTACAACATATGTGACTTCAGAGAAACGAGAGATCTCTCAGTGAAAGGAGTCTCAGTCACCTTGCACTTTCATTGTAATTTCTCTTCATGTCAACAAAAGTGAAAGGTAGCAGAGACCGCCATTCTGCAAAGCATCTAATTTTGTGCCCCACAGCCAAAAACTAATTCATGCAGGTTTGTAACAACATGAGGGTGAGGAGATAATGTTGTAAAGTTAAACGTTTTGTGTGAATTGTCCCTTTAAATGTAATATCTTCTTTAAAGCTGAATGACTTGTGTGCTGTAGGGTCCTGTAGAGGAATGGAGTAATTTTATAACGATCATGTGGAGACTGGTGTGGAAATGGAGGCAGTAAGACCCAAAAAATCCAAGTCCAAATCCAGTGGCAAGCCACAGGTGAAAATCCACCTATAATATTTCTCTTACTAATGTTCATTAGTTGATTTTTAAAATCTTGTTTAAGCTTATTTCATAATCCTAAAAATAGTTATTCTTCATTTACAGGTCAAAAAGGAGAGACAGTTAGAGAGTGTTAGACAGTCCTCTGGACCTTCTAGAGAACTTGAGCCAGGGCCAGCACTGTTCACTGATGTCCCTCTCAGCCTTTCTCATGTGCCTCCTGCCTCTGATCTGAACCCACCCGCCACACAGACCTCACTAGACCATAATGACAAAGCTGAAAAGGACCAAGTTCTCTTGTCTGATACGACTGAAATGGTGAATAAACTGTCCTGCCATGAAGACAAAGAGCATGACTCATCATCACAAGACACGGCACCTTGGGTGGACCAAGTTTTGACACCCACTCGGTACAGCCAAATCGATCCCAAACCTCTTGATGCTAAACCTGAGCCACTTAGTGTCCCTTCTATATATCCGTCTATCCCAGCTATCTGCCCTGAGCCTCAGCTCTCGGAGGACTCGTACTCTATCGCCTATGGACTGTTAGATACGTCCTTTATGCCAGTGGCTTCTGAGGGACAGGTAGCTCCAGCTGTTCTGCCTCTGGCTAACCAGGAATCCTCCCCGCCTAGCTTGGTCCCTGTGACGGTCGCTGAAGTGGAGAAGCCCAGGGAAAGGCTTTATCCAGAGCTTCCCAGGACCTGTCAGTCCGTTAAGCCCTTCAGTAGCGAGCAGCTACGGACATGGGAACCCGGTTCCTGGTTGGAAAACGTGGAGCTCCATGAAGCCGAGTTCCAGAGCCTGGCCCACCAAGAGGGACATGAGCTGTACGAGCTGCTGCTGAGCTACTGGAGGTGCCGTAAACAGCTGACGCAGGCCCAGACTGAACTGCAGGCTGCTAACTCAGACTGCAAAAATGTGCAGAATCGCATGTGGAGCTTCAAGGATGAAAGGCTTTCTTTACAGGTGAGTCACATCCATCCATCCATCCATTCATCTATCCATCTATCTATCTATCTATCTATCTGGTAGCATGATCTCCAGTCTAATTACGTTTTATAGTGTCACCTTATCAAAACTGTCAACCCAGCTGTTTAAAGTCACAGCCATGCCTTACCTTAACAATACACTGCATTGGTCTTCTATTTTATTGATCACAAACACCTGTTTGCTCTACAGGCCGTATGTGCGGACCAGACCAAGGTGTTTGGCTACCACTGCTACCAGCAGGTGACTCTGAACGAGGCAGCATTAGCCGAGCTGAAGCTTCTGTTTTCTGCAAAAGCAGAAATTCTCCATCAGACAGTGGCCCTGCACTCATACACCTCCATCCTGTCCCGTCTGCAAGTGGAGTCTTATCTCTACCGTTTGCTCAGCAGTAACCCCACCACCAAAAGTGTGGCTGTGCAAGATACAAGCACAGGCAAGTTTACGCTGATAAGTCTAGACTGTAAATTAGACACAAATAATTGGTTAACTTACACTCTATGATAAGGAGTACCATGACTAATATAAATATTTTCACAGTTACACTGGTGTTGACAAAACATCAATATGGCAAATCTGTAAAAACATGTTTTGTTTATTGAGGCATATTTAATGCAATCCTTGTTGGATTTTGCTTGTTCACTGTTTGTGTGTTTTAGCAGACACTTTTATCCAAAGATTGGATGACCAGAACTGACAACTGTCTTCTATATTATATATAGTCTGGTCCTAATTAGCATTGAAAAAGCGTAGGTTTTACAGCTGAAAGTTGTTATTTTTGTTCTGCCCTACAAAGGCTAAGTGCAGTAACTACACAAACAAAGGCCTTTAAAGTTTTTATGCCATTTATGCCAGTCAAACATGTTATGGGTAGATAATGTGGTAATGCATCTCCGAAACTGGACATAATTTAACCCAGAATTTTTTTCACAAGACAGAACACAAGACATGTCATAAAGCCTTAACTCATTTTTGACCAAATGTGTAGTTACTGCACTTTGCCTTTTTTAGGGCAATGTTATTTTGAATGCCATGCTGTTTATTGATTTTTGTATTGACCTTCTTAGTGAGTCCAAAGTCTCAGCCGTCCTCTTTGCAATCGCTGAAGGAGAGCATCAGTGTGCTGTTTATTTTCACCCGACGGGTCCTAGATGATTCTCAGTTTCAGGCTGACATCCATCTCTGGCTTCAGAGGCTGGTAAAGACCCTCAAACACCAGCTAATGAACTGATAAAAATCTCAAGATAACATGAGATTATAATATAAGAAAGTCTTACTATATTCATGAGGAACATTCTGAAAAAACAGCTACAAATTATTTTGTAATATTCGATTCATATAAAATATTAGTATCTATAAATACCAATTATTCTGATGTCCTTTAATTGATCAATTTCAAGCTTTTCTGATCATACTCATAGTCTCATACCTATACGTTACTCCAGAGCTAAAAGGATCTCGGTTATAAGATCTGGTTTTTACCACTAATGAAGAAACATAAAAGCTTTTTTTTTTCCATCCAGGTCTCTGTGCTGCATCATGTTGGTTCAAGAGGAGATCATCTCTTCATCCTAAACCACCTGCTCTGCTGCCCGGCAGGTGTGGGGAAATGGGCTGTGCCGTTCCTACAGGTACTGAAGCAGAGCCTTGATGTGAGACTTAGATCAGCAGTAAACAATCTTAACAGGGAAATCTAAAAATATGTATATAAAAAATCTCAAATAACTACTTGTCTTATAATAGTCATTGCATCCACTTTCCTTCAATAGATCAAAGTATTGGATAACCCATCTGGAATGTATCATTTCATGCAGGCTCTGGCTATCCTCATGTCTCCTGCGAGGTAACGATTAGCTTTACTGGAAATTGAGCTGATGATCCATTGCATTTTTTTTTTTACATATCATCTGTATTATTTTCTGTATTATCGCCATTGTTACAGTGACAGCTTGAAAAGCTGCTTTTTTTTTTAAACCGGTTATAACTAAAAGCACAAAGCACTTTGCATTATTAATTTCATTGAAAATGGAGATTTGTGTGACATGCAGACACCGTGCAGACTTCCTCGGACACATGAAGCCCAGTGATGTGAAGGGCAACAACAGTATTACAGGACCTCAGTCTGGTAACTGGACTCTAGTAGATGAGGGTGGAGAGGAGGTGAGGAACCATCATGAAACCAAAAATTAAAATTTTCTCAGTGATTTATAAGAGAATGTCTGAACTCATACAGTTAGGCTGATTTCTATTAAATTATGAAACATGATAAACAGATTTTTTTTTTATTTTTTTTGCTAATGTTTTCAGACCTTTTGACCTCACTGCAAATATTGACATCAGAAATCAATTATATATTATATTGCAGTCTGATCAGACTTTTGAGTTCTGTTAGCACAGGCTGAAAGTGCCATTATTTTGTGTCTCTTATCAAAGTACCAACAAAACCTTATTACCAGGTGATGTGTACTGTAACACCCTTGTGAACTCTCTCAGGATGAAGACCCAGAAACAAGCTGGATGCTGCTGTCTGAGGATGATCTGGTTTCTCTGTTCTTTCAGTTTCCCTTTGATGAGCTCTTCAAACGCTTACTGGGGATCTGCTCGAAAGGTGAGACTTGTCATATCTCATAAATGAGCTGAGACAGCCTTGCAATATTAAGTGTATGTCTGTTTCTCCTCATTAATTGGTCAGTAGATTGTATAGGATTCACTTGCTTTGAAAAGGATAGTTCACAGAGATGCAAATTCTGTCATCATTTTCTTACCCTCATGTGATTTCATGTGTATGACTTTCCATTGAATGGACAAATGTCAATTAAAAGAGAATGGGGATATGAAATGAAGAAAAAGCTTGTGGCATGTATTTCCCTTAAGACTTATAAATCTTTAGACTGTTATTTGTATATTAGAATTGACATTTTCCATACCGATTTAATAAGTTGGCCTGTTAAATGTCGCTCTTGCCAATAGAGGACTATCAGCCTCAAGCCACCACCAGTCAAAAGATGATGAAGATATTTGCATTTGCCTCTTCGCTGGTCGAACTTCTTGCTATTGGCTTGCAGACCTACAACAGAGCACGTTATCGCCAATTTGTGAAGAGGATTGGTTTCATGATTCGGTACGTAAGCTTTATTAATTCAATTCAGTTTTTCATTTCATACTATAGTAATGCTTTCATACTTAAATAATCCTTTTTTAATCCATATTTTCCAAATCCATGCCTTTCTTCCAGCCTCCTACACAAAATTTGTATGTGTCATTTGTCTGCTCACACTGACCACACAACATCAATTTGGTAACAGCACCACCTATTGGTCAAAAGTGATAAGAAATTGATATTACATGTGATTGTATTTGTGTGGTTTTTTCCAGCCATTTTGACTAAAATAATCTGAAAACCTCTTAATTATTTTTGCATTTTTTTCTGAAGCTCCCAGACTTGGTTGCATGTCTCATTGTTAATTATGTGCTTTGCCCCAATAATTGCTGCTTGCAGCTATATTTATTATTAATATAATTAAAGGTAGGGTATGGGATTTGGAATAGGTTTTCAGTCAGGTGTTCAGGTATTTTTCATTTTTATATAGTTGGCATTTTATCTTTTAATAAGTACTGACTTTATCCATGTTCTTTTCCCCATTCTAGGATGACACTCTGTTATGTTAGTGACCACTGGGCACAGTACATCAGCCTGACTGGTGTGAGTAGAACCACAATGCAGGAACAGTCGTTTTCAATGGAGAAGCTGCAGGTTGAGTTTGACCATCTCTTCCTGAGAGCAGTGCTTCATGTACTCAAGGCCAAAAGGTATAGAATAATGCTATTATTCTATGTAGTCTATTTAATGTCTAATAATGTCTATTTAACTGTCTCTTTATTGTTTTACAGACTGGGCATATGGCTGTTCATGTCTGAGATGCCGTATGGCACGTTATCCAGCTGCATGCTGTGGAAGATCTTCTACATTATGCAGTGTGCAGAGATGGATGGTCTGGAGAAGCTCAGCTGTAGCCTGAGTGCTGAGGACTGTATCCGGGGACTCAAAGGTGAGATGCCAAGCACATCTAATGCTAGAAAAACACAAGAGAATAGTTTACTAGTTTAAAGCTGCTCACTTTAAGTAAAATGATTGTTTTTGTCTTATTTAAAATCATTTTAATCATTTCATTTGTCCCCCTTGTGCCCCCTAGTGGGTCAGTGTCCTCTGGTTGAGGACCACTGGTTTAGAGCAAAAACACTTATTGTGTGTTTATGTATTTCCAGAACCAAGCCATCAGGAAAAGTTTCAGCTCTGGCTGTCAGAGATAAACAGCTCGGATGGAATCTGCCTTTTGACAACGTTTGCACACATGGCCCAGCCCAGACGCACTGAAGTAGACCCTGAGTTTGTCAGGAACATAGTGCTTGACATATACGAGGTGATTTGACTTTCCCCCCCAACATTTTACTGAAAAACAAAACAACATCTGATCATGACATCATCCAGGTGTTATAAATGCAATAAATGTGTGATTACTCTTTGCTCGAGGTGTCCTATGTTAGTATCGCCACCCGTGAGATCTACTCTAAAGTTGGGCGGGAGTTGTTGGCGGCTGTAGCAACTGCTCACCCTCACATAATCTCTGTGTTGTTGGAAAGACTGAGAGAGACCATAGACAAAGTGGGCATGGTGAGTGATTCTTCAAAAACACAAGAACTTAATTTCGGATTTCTGTACTAACTGGATGATCAGGAACTGATAAAGATTGACAATTGAGCATGTGACAGTTGCTGTACAAAGAACAGAACAAAATACAGGATCTAAAGATACATTTTTGTATTGTCTATTCAATGATATACTCATCTGCCACAGAAATGTCTTTTATATCAACAAATACTGATAATTATGATTACCTGTCCAGGTGTCACTCTACCTGTTCAAGGAGTTGCCCCTGCACTTGTGGATGCCAGCTCAAGCTGAGGTGGGGTTGATCCGAGATTGGCTGTTGAACTTCAGTCTCTCTGCTGTGGAGAACAGATTAGCCTGCATCATTCTAGAGGGCCTCAACTGGGGATTTCACCCCGTGAGTCTCAGCTATGATTATTGAAACTTAAGTACTGATTTATCATCATAAAATGTGTCCAGTTTCTGTGCTAGTTTGTGTTTTTTATAAAGTGTTAATACAACTTTCTGTCTTGTCCACAGAATGGTTGCCTCATTTTACCGGCATCTTTACACAGTGAAGTCGCCCTGTTGGGGATTGAGGCATATCAAAAATATCTCACAGACAAGCCATATGCTGGCATATTATCAGAAGGCATCAAGCAGGTATGAAATAAGGTGGCTACATATCATGCCTATTAATAATAATAAACTTTATTACAGACTCACCGGTCCAGATAAAAAAGACAGACAAATAAGACAATACACACAATGTAATACAAACTTCATAGGAGACAACTATACCAATGCTTCCATAACTTGGACACAAACCGTGTAGTGCTAAATTTGATATTGGTCAAAGCCACAATTATATAATTCTCTGAGTTGTTCAACCGACTTATAAATTTGTACATGAAATTTCTCAATGTGGCTTGCAGGGTATTAACACCTGCCGCCACAAACATCTCACTGGCACTACACCAGCGTGGTCTTCTCAGCAGAATTCTCAAAGCATCATTGTAAGCTACCTGAATTTTATGCAAGCTGGCTTTGCTGAAACTAGACCACAAGTGGGCGGTGTAGAGAGGAGTGCAGTAAGCTCTGAACAAAGCAACTTTCACTCTATCTGTGCATCCACCAAACTTGCGAGCCAAACTATTCGCCTGAGCATATAAAGAGCGGCATTGCCTATAAACGTCAAGGTCATCCTTCAACTGGTCTGTAATAAAATGCCCAAGATACTTATATTTGCTCAAAACTATTAAGGAATTACCTGCCAATTTAAAAGTAGGAAACATATGACATTTATCATCCTTAGTTCTGCAAATCATCACTGCACTCTTGTCTGTATTAAATTTCATGTCATGAGCAATTCCATATTCAGAGCAAACATTAAGAAGCTGTTGAAGGCCAGCACTGCTAGGACTGAAGACCACAAGATCATCCGCGTACATGATATGATTCACTAAGGTGTTACCTATCATACACCCAGTGTTACACAGATTCAAGCAGACAGAGAGCTCATCAACATACAAAAGAATAGGGGAGAGGATTCCACCTTGTCTGACCCCGTTCCTGACCCCAAAAGGGGCAGAAACACAGTGACCCCATTTTATACACATCGACTGGTTGGCATACCAGAAGGACAGAATTCTCACAATACATTTAGAAACACCTCTCTTACTCATTTTGTCAAATAACTTATAATGATTGACACGGTCAAAAGCTTTTGAGGCATCAATAAAACTCATTAAAACTGAGGAGTTCTTATCTCTATTCGTATTAACAATTTCCTTTAAGGAATATATGGCCATATCTGTGCCATGTTTTGGTTTAAAACCAAATTGATTGTCAGTAGAGGGGATAACGTCCACAACTCTGCTCAACAGGATGCTTTCAAAAACTTTAGACAGTACACTGGCAAGGGCTGTTGGTCTGTAGTTATCAGAGCAACCAACCTTACCAGACTTATCCTTGATCACCGGCACAAGCAAAACAGATATCATTGAGTCCGGAAGGAAGCCATGAATTAAAAAAGAATTAAAACATATACCAAGTAGGGGGGCTAACCTCATGCTGGCATATTTAATGTGCTCAGCAGTGATGTGATCCAACCCACTTGCTTTATTATCTGCTAACTTATTTATTGTGCATGATACCTCATGTGAAAAAATTGCCTTAAAATCAGCACACTCAATATTGTCAGACATATAAATATCACTTTTAACACAATTAAACAAGGTCATGTAGTGCTGTCTCCACATCTCTGCAATATTCTCAACCCCTGATACACCATCTACAGTGCAAGGGGGGTGGTATACTACATTTGTTAAGACACTTTACCTCCTTCCAAAATTCAGTAGTGTGGTTATCCATTACCTTCTCGGCCATAGATTCTGCCCTCATAGCCTGCTAATTTTTATTAATAATTTTTTTTTAAATAATTAACACTGATTGTCATTCATTGACTATTGCAGATTAATAAGCTTCCTCAACAGTTTTAAAAAGAAATTTGTACATTTTATGGCTTTGTTTTTGGAGACGAATGCAGACCATATCAGTCTATGTAAAATATCTAATTTGCACTGGTTCACCTCCATTCATCAGCAGAAAGAATTGCCAAATGTTGAATCAGCCACTTGTAGTTAATAGTTAACAATTTCCCTCAAAGAATGATAATTTTCTTCCTAGTGCCAGCTCACATTTGCTGCGTGATAACTTTCCGCAGGTGTCTTACCTGGCTAACGTGGTGCGGCTTGGCCAGACACTAGAATCCTCCTTTAACCAGTGGGCCTGGGACCTGGTTTTGAGGCTAAAGCTCCATGCCAATGAAAGAAGTCCTCAGGATGCCTGGTGCCCGCTTCCCTCTTCCAGCGCCCCCAGTGTGCCTGAGATCACAGACTCTCCCATCATGCACCCTGTTTTCAAGGCAGTCAAAGCTGGCATCCCTATTGGCTGTTTTCTGGCTTTTGACATGACAACCATTGGGCACAGGTTTGGAAGGAATATTACAACCCAAATATTCTGATACTGATTCATCATCAGTAACGGTCTGGATGAGAATCCAAGTCTAGTAACATGAATTCCTTTGAAATGTTTTTCATGACAGTTTGGAGAAGCTTTGCAGTGATGGAATGTCTCTGCTGAAGACTCTGGTTCAGTCCCGTCATCTCAAAGCTGTAGTGCATATACTGGAAAACATCCTTCCTTTGGTCTACCACTGCCAGTTCTATCTGCTCAAGAATGAACAGTTAAGAACATTTATGCTTAATTATTTTCACTTCCTGTCAGACTTTACTGTGCCTTGACAATTTGTTTATTTACTTTACTGCATAAATAATGAATTAATAATGCTGTAGTTATAAAAAAACAATGCTTTCCTTCTAATATCAATCAGGTTTCTGAGCTGTATCCAGCTCTTCTTGCAGATAGATAGTGGGACTCAGGGTGTGACCCAGCAGGTCACACAGAAAGTGGCCCAACATCTGATTGGCACCTCTACATGTGAGAACATAAAACTCCTCAACAGTGTGATCCAGGTAGGATTTTGTGTTGATTATCTATACTGGTCACTTGTTGCTTTTTTTCCTTTATTGACCAATCCAACTCCCCCATTGAAAAATATACAGTACTGTTCAAATGTTTGATGTCGGTAAGATTCTTTAATGTAAGAAGTTTCTTTAAGAAGTCGCTTAGAAATATTGTGAAATATTTGAATTTAAAGTAACTGATTTCAATTTTAAAGGGGCCAACAGATGCCCATTTTTCACAAGTTAGTATGATTATTAAGGGTCTTCAATGTGAAGTTTGTAACATAATTTGGTTAAAATTCCTCAATGGTTGTGTAAAACAACACCATATTACCTCCTCAAAAACAGCTCTGTTCACATCGACTCATTTCTGTGCATGTCTCTTTAAATGATAATGAGCACCTGCTCACCCCACCCCTCTCTTCCTTGGGGCGTGTCAACACGAGACATTAAAGTGCTGCTTTGGCAACCTGCCTCGGTGGATGCAATACTAAGGGCGAAAATATGCTAATAAGGGACAGTCCATCAGCCGTCGTGGGCGGAGCATGAGCGATATGACATCATATTGCTCCGAAAATCTAAACGGCCTGATTATTATTAGTCTTTAGGCTTTTTGAGGATTAAAAAAAAAGGATTGAATGGATTTTTTTCATTGTATGATGGTTGTCCACACACTGCAAAGACACATTTAATGCAAACACCATATAAAAACACCATCCGATAACACCTTTAATATATTTTAAAATGTAATTTATTCCTGCGATGGCAGTTGCTTTTTTTCAGCAGCCATTCCTCCAGTCTTCAGTTTCACATGATCCTTCAGAAATCGTTCTAATATGCTGATTTGTTGTTATTTTCAGGATTCTTTGATGAATAGACATTTCAAAAGAACATTATTTTAATTTAAAAAAAATTTTTTTTTTACTTTATTGTCTTTACTGTCACTTTTGATCAATTTCATCTTTGCTGAATAAAAATATTATTTTCTTTCAAAAATATATTACTAACACCAAACTTTAGAATGGTAGTGTATAAAAATAATTGACATTTTAAATGTACAACCTTAAAAATCTTTATGGATCATGAAAAGATCTTACTTGTCCTGCAGGCTCATATTCTGGAGAGCTCCAGGCCGGGGCGTGTTGGTGCAGTTGCTGTTCTTGAGTTCTGGCTTCAGGTTTTGACCGAACAGAACCTCTGGCATCGAGACAGAGCTGTTCTCTACCTTCTAGACCACCTGTGCCGTGCTGCATTTCTTCACCAGCAAGAGGAATGTCTCCAGAAACTTCTCTACCAACAACACAAGGTTTTTCATTCTTGGCTGATGTTTAAACAGCCTTCTTTTAACAAATAGGTGAATTAAAGAAAATCATTGACAAATGGTTTTATATGCTGTTTTTTTCCTTTTAGAGTGCATTAGGTTATCATGGAGACAAAGGTTTGCTCTCATCTCTGATGGGCTGGATAGTGGCAGGAAATGTTACTCCATCCTTCATTGAGGGCAATTGTCTCACAGGAGAGGTTTGTGCAGGTTATTACTTATACAGCACATCTTGATCTAATTACTCTTAGGCTGCTTTCACAATAGCACTTTTGGTGTGTACCTGGGTTTGATTGACGTACATTTTCCGAACTTTGGTGCGCACCTGCAAACTTAGTCTGCTTAAAAAGGGAAGCCTGGGGTATGGTTCATGTGAACTCTGGTACTGTTCGCTCCTGATATGAATGCAATCATACTAAGTCGCTGAATCTAAATCGCTATGCGTTTTGCCACCCTCTGTGTTATTTTTAGTAAGCAACAGATGTGAACAGCTGCTGCTTTGACTCCAACACACCTCGGTACAGACCCAAATTATATAATGTGAATACAATTAGACGAGGGGAGGGGGAGCAATCAAACTCTGGTTTGGACCAGGAAATTGAACCATCTGTAAAAGCACCCTTTAGTCATCATGTCCCTCTCCATGTTTTTCTTTTGTCTCAAGGTATGGTTTGCTTGGTTGGTCTTAAACATGGAGGCAATGTTCGAGGAAGATTCTCAGCTGCAACGTTTTGTGGAGCATGAGCTCCTCTCAAACTCTGCTTGCACACCAGATCAGGCGCTGAAGGTACACATTCGTTCTTCTACAACCTTCTCTTTGGTACAATATACAATGATACACACCAAATAGAGTGTTTTGAACACACCTGAAATGATCAGGGAATGTGAAAATTGTTTAAAGGGGTCCTATTATGCTTTTGCACATTTTCAACTTTAGTTAATGTGTAATGTTGCTGTTTGAGCATAAAAAAGATCTGCAAGGTTACAAAGGTCAAAGTCCAAACTCCAAAGGGACATATTTAACACAATTCACTTTTCAAGAACTACAACGAACAGCTCGTTTGGACTACAACACGATTTTTCCAGATCTTATGAAGTCACAATGTTACTCAATTAAAAAATTGTGCCCACGGAATATGCAAAAAAGGGGACGAGGCCTGGCTGAGCTGCACTAGAGATGAAGAGTGACACTGTTCCAGAACATTATAACCCCAGCGTTTATCTGTGTGCTGCACATTTTATGGAGAACAGCTTTCTGTTTCTGTTTCTTTAGCTTTTACTTTTGTAAGATGGTAAGATCACTACTCCTTAGGAAAATTAACCATAAATATGGGATCAATTACTGTTTGTATTACCTTAGTTTTCCTAACAAATATCAGAATTAAATGGTGGATAACATCATATTCGCTAACATTGTCAGGATCTGAATCGGGCTCGAAGTGGTTTGAAATTGACGCCATCCTCAGTATTTAGCTTGCAGTCATGGAGGGGTGATGCATACAAAGAAAAAACAAATGGTTTTCGTTAAGCTCTGCAAATCACAACACAATTAATATTTCGGAGATAGGGCCTTCATCGAAACCAGTGTGTTCGAGCCAGACTGGGGAGAGAGGTGCTGTAATTATGTAAAATATGTGAGAAATAATGTGTTTGCTTTTTTTTAAAATGAAAATGAAAACACATCCAAAAACAAAATAAAGACTTCATAAAATGGCATAATAGAGACCCCTTTAAAAAACAATATTTTTTTTTCACTTTGCTGGTGGTCTTTAGAGTAAAACTTGAAACATCATTACTTTTGTTACGAAGCCCCTAAGGAGACATGGTGATGGAAAAAAATTGATGTAAGGAAACTCCCTAAACTCATATCCCATGTTCCCCTACTTATTTCATTGAGGATCTTATTGGTGACATCATTAAATAAGCAATTTCAAAGATTAAAAAAAGTATCCATTAATGACTGGAAAGATAATAGATATTCCTTGGTTAATTGGTTTGGGATCCCTGTAAACATTTGTATACATTAATGCAATAAACATACATTTTATTAGCCCAATTGTTTTCGTTTTGTCAGAAAGCCCAGGTGCGTCTCAAGCTTCAGGTCGTCCCGTCCCTGCAGAGGTTGATGATCTATCGCTGGGCTCAACAGGCTTTAGCTACCCCTGCAGATCATCCACTCCTGCCTTTAGTGTGGCAGAAATTCCTCCAACTTTACCTCCGTCAACCTGGACCAGAGTTTGGGTACGTTAAACATGGAGACTTTCTATCCTTTTTAGATAACTGTTATTTAGAACCTATTTCTTAAAGTAAATATTTCCAAACTTTACATATCACCATGTAAAGTTTCAGTTCACTTAAGTCTAATTGTAACTTGTTACATAATGCATGTTGGATTCAAAGTTCATGCAGTATTCTACTAAAATTGTTCACATTGTTCCTCATTGTTCTTGACTCATGAGATTAATGTTCTCATGAAGCTTTTGCACTGTCATATCTCTCTTTTGTCTATCATGTGTTGTACAATGGCACAGATGCATTTCACTCCCTGTGTTTGTCAATATAAGATTATTTTGTATCTGCAAAATGTCAGTTTTATTACATGGCTCTCTGAAATACACTTCAAAGTCCTTTTCCTTTACCATAATAAAATAATTTCAGCTCAAATCGATATTTTATGCATTTATTATTTTCATAATACTGTGACCCACTTGGAGTTTTAATTTTCAGTAATGACCAGATGACTGTATACTTTACTTTTTACATTACTTAAAGTAATGTATAATATTTGAGTTGTGAACTGCATACTGTATGTGGTACAGTTTGTATGATTATGGGTATTTCTGAACCCTTGTCTCTGTTGTTTTATTTGGCACCATCAGGCTGGAGGTGAAAGGTTGTATTGGGAAGCGTTATTTCCATAGTGTGGCCCATCTCTCTTTGCTGAAGAGCCTCAGACAGCGACTGATTGAGGTGTCTGACTTCCACCATGCTGCTAGCAAGGCTCTGAAAGTGCCCTCTTTGAAAGGTGAATCCAGTGATGGTTTGCTCACCCCCGGGACACCCATCACCCAGTACATGACCTCTCCTGAGCTGCACACTGAGCTCGTGCGGTAATGTCCTGTGTTTTATTCTCTCAGCATCCATTATTCTGTTTAATGTCCTATTAAATGTTGAGTGATTCTGACATCAGAAAGAAACTTGATATTGTTTCCAAGCTGTTGTTTTTCATGTCAAGTTAAAATATAAAGATATATTACAATATATATTTTTTTAAATGTCAAACTCTTATTGTTCAGGCTCTTCAATGTGTTTGCTTTGTGGTTGGATGATGAAAACCTTCAGAAGCAGGACATTTTCTTGCCCTCTTTGCCAAAGCAGTACGATGCCCATCGCCTAGCCAAAATCATGCAGCGCCAGCAGGTGAGGATTTGTTCATGGATGTTTTGGTCTTTAAGAGGACTGTGAACTGATTTTGTCTAATTTTTTATTTAAAGCAATCCCTTCCAATTTAAATATAAAATATCAAGCTTTATATTTGTAACAAATCTTTTTTGTAATGTTTTTGAAAGAAGTCTCTTATGCTCACCAAAACTCACCTTTTATTTGATGAAATATATGGCAAAAACTGAATTTACACAAAACATTATGAATTAAAGCAAGGTCTGTGTTTATTCATCTTAAGGAGGTGTGGATGGAGCATGTGGACATTGAGCGAGTCCAGCATGAGCTGCAGGAAGTGCTCAGTCTGTGGTCAAAGGTCAAGAGTGAACCCCTACTTTCCCAGAATACCAACTCCTCCAACTTTATTGACTTCATCAATCCTCTGGCTGGTACTGAGCCCACTTTCCACTAATAAACATATTCTGATGTCTGAACTCTCTAATTTATAAGTCAAAATATGAGGGAATGCTACAGTTTGCATCAGGCATATTTAAATAATTTACATTTTGTACCTTTTTCAATAAATAATATATTTCTTAACTATTCTTTTGCAGCAAGGGAACGTATTCTCACTCACTTGAGAAAGCATGTTGCCCCCCAGGGGGCGCTGTTGCTCATGCCTATGAAAGCTCCAGTGCCTGACATTCCCACTGAAAGTCTGTCTGATGAGAAAATTTCAACTACCTTAATTCAGGAAGACCTTGCTAAGCTCCAACATCAAGCCAAGTAAGACTCAATACATGAGCAATTAGTTGTTTTGAAGCATTTATTTGTTGAAATTATTCCGCTCAAATTATTCAATGATAAGATGTTTTGCTGAATTATGTTGTAAATCATGACTGTGTCCTCTTCTCAGGTTGGCAACGGTCCGGGAGACGCAGCAGGTGGCTCTAGACAATGAACTGTTGGAGGTGTTGCCTCAGCTCTACATAAACCGGGAAGAACAGCTCTCAGTGCAGTTAGAGTGCCGTGGCAAAGGTGGACAGCCCTGCCAGGGACCCGCACATGTCACTGTTAAGGTGAGCACGTATATCTGTTATTTCTGTACTTCTGCTCTGTGCTATTCGTAAGGTGTACTTTTTTTACCTCGTTAAAAGGATTTGTGTATAAAGATACAGTATTATTACATTTAAGACTTTATTTAAAATATTGTACAATCACATGAGATGAAAGCTTTAGTCATATTAAGGAGCCAAATTAAAGGGTTTTTTTTTTATGGCAGAGGTGCCTAATCCTGTTCTTGGAGATCTAACTGAAGCCCATAGTATACTTCGGCCATTCACGTCCGTGCACAGTTCGCCTGACATCATTTTCTTCATCAGGATGGTCCGCGGTCGTCCGCACACCTCGGTGCACGTACAACAGCGCATGTGCGAGTGACTTGAGCGCTCAAAAACAGAATCCAATAGCTCACGGCCAAAGGAGCATACTTTGAAAGGCTGGCACACTCAACTGTGCGCCATGTTGAAATCACATGACCCACTGAACACTTTATCGTGGTTACCCACATATTATTGGACACTTTTGATTGTGTAATTATCATGACTGACTGCAATTAGCATATTTCTACAGTGAAACTCCACGCCACATCCGCATACATCCACGCCAATAGGTGTCCTTGAAGGATGGAGCGGGTCCAATAAGTCCCTGATTAATTTTAATTTTTGAATTTAAGTAAATATATATACACTGAATAAAATTATAAATGCAACATTTTTGTTTTTGCCCCCATTTTTCAACTCAAAGATCTTTCTTTATACACAAAAGGCCTATTTCTCTATATTGTTCACAAATCTGTCTAAATCTGTGTTAGTGAGCACTTCTCCTTTGCCGAGATAATCCATCCACCATCACTGGTGTTGCATATCATGATGCTGATTAGACAGTATTTTGTGCTGTGATTTTTGGTTTTGTCACAAACAAATTTAATATCCACCAGTTTGCACAAGCATGTTCCAGTCCCACTGTAAACTGGGATGTCCAAATCCATTTCTCTTATCTCTCCCTAAAAAATATTGTCTTTTCTCTGTATTAATGTCAAAAACAATTTTGGCAACTGCCCAAAAATTCAACATTTCCATGAGCTTTCTCTCCCTTTCATTGTTTGTTGCAGTACTCAACAATGCACAAACTGGATCCAGTGCAGAATCAGATCCAGTGCCTGAAGAGTGATATTAAACAGCTCCAGGCTGATGGAATCAAAGCTCCTCCTCAAAGTCTGGCTGAGGCGGCCGTGCACACCGAGAACTTTATCACGTCAGTAGCCACTCAGCTCTTTCCACGCTTTCTAAATTTGTGTCACTAAAATGTAACCATCACGTTTTCTTGTTTAGGGCTTTGGTTAATGCTTACAAACTAAATACATCCCCTGGCATACTGAAAGTGGGCATCGCTGCATTCTATCAGATAGTGTCTTTTGTTTGTGAGGACACACAGAGACATCCACCCACTCGCCAGTTCTTCACGTCCTGTATTGAGATCCTGGGTCAGGTATCGGTTTCAGGAGAAATTTGTTACATTATTTCAGCCTTAATTTCAAAACTTTTTTCCACTTACATTTTATGTAATACAGACTATATTAAGTGTGTCTTTTGACTATAGGTTTTTATCCGGGACGTCCAATCAGAATGTAAACACATGCTGAAGACCATCCTGCTCAACAGACAATTATGTAACCTGCTCTCACCGTATTTCACCCCAAACGCCTCCCCTGCAGAGCTGGTCTCTCTGTACGAGGAAGTGGTCAATACCCTTCACATAGACAGCGGTGATGTCATATTCATGCTCCTCACAAAAGTAATTCGCCTTCATTGAAAAATGCTTTCAATGTTTCTCAGACAAGTTGCATTTGAAACTATTAAATGATACAAAGAATTTGTAAAAAAAAAAAAAAAAAAAAAAAAAAATCTTACAGAGATTTGGAGGAAGCACTGTTTTGTTCAGAATTATGTGAAGTAGTGCTGTCATATCCTTTAATAGGATTGGATTTCGTTGGCATATTCCCAAATTATTCCTGTTGTTGTGCAGCATCAAAATCGTCTCATTTAATTGTATATGATTTCTGCTGGATCCTTCTTGTGGCCCTCTGAGACTTTGATTGCTCTACTTTTTGCTCTTGAATGTGCAGCTCACATTTGCATGTAATAATCTGTTCTGTGCTTCTAGTTTGACTTGACTCAGTGGCTGTCGGCGACGCAGCCTCTGTTCTCTGAGCGCAGCCGGCTGATGGCAATCATCCATCAGGCTCTGTGTATCTGTGGGCTGGAACCTGAGGCAGAAGTCCTCATGCCCTTCAACATCTTCTGCAAGCACTGGAATGAACTGCTGCTTTACCAGTTTCCAGACCACTACAGTGACTTTCTTCGTCTACTCATGCAGAGTATGACTTTCCTTTTCTTTGACCGAGACAAATTAGTTTTTTGGAATTGGTTGGGTCTATGTTGTATTTTCTCATCACCTCAGACAAACAGTTATTTTATTTTATTATACTTACAAATCTCAGATTTTCGGGTCACTATTATTCATTTTTGCGATTGTATTTGCATTAGACATTATGCTGTTTGGTATCAAATTTCTGTACAATTTTATTATTTGCTAAATCAAATGTATATGTATGCAGACTAAGTATATATCAGTCCAGACCTGCATTTGTAGATTTGATTATCTATAGATTTCTGTCAAAGTAGTTTGTCGTGTGACTAAGTGTCCTGCTTTCACCTTATTTTAGTAGGTTACCATGAAGTTTCTTTTCATAATTCATAAATATTCAAGTTTAACCACAAAGATTACATATGAAGAGTTTGATATAATTGAAAATGTACTTTAAGTAATCTAAAAAAAAAGCAATTTCTCCTTTGAAAATTTGGCATTGTTCATCTTCCTGCAGGCTCTTCTGAGCAGCTTCTCAGTCCAGACTGTTGGAGAAGCTCACTAAGAGTGCTGGGCTGTTCTCCTAATCCTAAGATGAAGACAAACAAACCCCGCTCAATCCTTCTTTCTCCTCAACAGGTAACAAAAAACCCTCTTATTTTAAATTATTTCTTTGACATACTGGTGAAACTCGAAAAATTAGAATATCGTGCAAAAGTTAATTTATTTCAGTAATTCAACTTAAAAGGTGAAACTATTATATTATATAGACTCAATGAAGGCGAAAGTGAGATATTTCAAGCCTTTATTTGTTATAATTTTTGATGATTATGGATCACAGCTTTTTAAAAAACTCCAAATTCAAAATTATAATACTGCCCTACAAAGCAAAAAGGCAGTAACTGCATTTTTGGTCAAACATTTGTTATTATCATTTTCATGACATTCAAGGCATCCTTTGTCTCAATTCAAAACATCTTATCTCAAAATGTGTGTCATTCTGCAGAAAAATGGTAGTCGTTTGTAGAGTAACTGCAAAAAGCCCGAGTTATAGTCATTTTTATCAGTTCTGCACTCTGCGTAGTTACTGCCTTTTTGCTTTGTAGGGCAGAATATTGTGAAAAGGTTTTCATAGCTGTAAGACATACTCATCAAAATTATGACAAATAAAAGGCTTGAAATATCTCACTTTGAATGTAATGAGTCTACAATATATTAGTTTCACCTTTAAGTTGATTTACTGAAATAAATGAACTTTTGCACAATATTCAAATTTTTCGAGTTTCACCTGCATACATAACATATTTTAACTGGCATACTCTATTTGTGTTAAATACTTCAAACTAAAGCAATGCATTGCAATAATATGATGTTTTTTAGGTGGATGAAACAATCGAGTGGCTCTCAAAGTTCTTCCTGAAGCTCCGTCTGTCTAATGCGGACTTCAGGAGCTTTGGTCTTCTCTCAAAATGGGGGCCATACATTGAGGAAGTCAAGGTGTTTTTTGAAGATCTGATTACCTACGTCATTTATCTGGAATTAAACAATTGCAGCAAAGAACCAGTGGGAAGTCCAAGTCTGGTCAAAGGTACATTATTTTTCTTTGCAACTATATATTTACAACTTATAGATATAGAAATACACTATCGTTCAAAATGTTGTGGTCTGTACAAATTTAATTAATACTTTTATTCATCAAGGACATTAAATTGATAAAAAGAAACTGCAAAGACATTTCTAAAAGATTCAAATAAATTAAGTTATTTTGAACTTTCTATTCATCAAATAATTCTAAAAAGAAATGTATCACTTGTTTTACAAAAATAATATGCAGCACAACTGTTTTCAACATTGATTAAAATAATAAATGTTTTTACATTAGAATGATTTCTGAAGGATCACATAAGTAGTGATGCTGAAAATGCAGCTTTTCCATGACAGGAATAAATTAGACTTTAAAATATGTTAAAATAGAAAACAGTTCTTTTAAATTGTAATGATATTTCACAATATTAATGTTTAACTGATACTTTGATCAAATAAATGCAGAAATAAAATTGAAATGTATGATCTGTCAAGCATTAAGAAAGCAATAACCCGTAAATGGTTGCAGGTTGACCCTCCGACAAAGAATTTATATTATATAAAATTGAACAAATTTTGAGAAAAAAATGGGGTCCCACTTAATATTAAGTGGCTTTAAGTACTATGTACTTGCATTGAAAAATAAGTACAATGTACTTGTGCTCATGTTGTATTGTAAAACACTTTTTGCTGCTATTGAGGTGTGATGTGGGTAAGGTTAGGGACAGGTGTGGTGGTATGGGCCGGTTTATGGGTCGGTTAAAGTATAAGGGATGGGTCAGCTGTGTAATTACAGATGTAATTACTTAAATTAATGACAGCTGTAATTACATGCTGGTATTTTAAAAATATAAGTACAAAGTAAAAACATGTATGTACACAATAAGTCCATTGTATCAAATTATTTGTTTCAATGAAAGTACATAGTACTTAAAGCTACTTAATATAAAATGGGACCAAAAATGGGTAATGTACATAAACCATTGAGGAAAGTGTGATATTGTGTATCATATTGTAGCATCCATGATAACTTTTTGTGTTCTTTGTTCCCCCCCTCAAATTGTTTAATATTATATATGTTTCTCCTTAATGTAGCTGTTGAGAACCTGCATGCAAAAATGGCCAAACTCTTTAAACCATGGATTCTGGTCCTTGAAACTGACAACACGAGGTATGCTTTGATGTGGCTCAGTGGTTTGGTTATAATAACACTGATGACAGAAGTGATGAGTAACAACTCTCTTGTGTGTGTCACAGTCATCCCCGCTGTTCTCCATGGCTTGAATCTGATGCCGCAGCTGCAACAAGCTTAGTGAGCTTATATGCCTGCTTGGTGGAGACTTTACATGAGAAATTCAAAGGTAAATATCCTCAGAGAACAGAAAAACACACAAGTCAGGATTCATTCAGCCGTTTTTGCTCAATTATATATTTTTTTACTGTTAATTACATTTTTACATCGTTGCAGATCGCTTGATGCTAGGACAAAGAGGAGCTCTGTGGCTTCATCTCATGCATTACTGTGAGACTTGCACATCTCCCAAGATGCCAGAGTACCTGCTGTACACCTACCACACTGAGTACAGCCGTTTGCCATGGAAGGACCTGCATCCAGATCAGACATTAATGAACCAGTTTTTCAATGTGAGAGACTTTAAAATCTCATGTATTACTTGAGCTTGGGTGAGGGTCTCTAGAATTTTAAGGATTTCATAAACTATCTAGACCTATACACACTACCATTCAGACATTTGGAGTCTCTTATGCTCACCAAGGTTACATGTATTTGATTTAACAAATACAGTCAAATCAGTAATATTGTCATGTATTGAATCGTTTTAACTGGCTCACTCATACAAACTGGATACTTTAATAGATCATTGTCAATAATTTAATTTCATGATGTTCAGGTGGAGCGGGGAAGTCCAAAGAGTTGTTTCCTGTTTATGGGAGAGCTGCTGTGTGAGGTGAACTGGACGAGTGTATTGAATGAGTCTCTCAGCCCCCAGCTGAACCCCTCAGCTCAGACGATGGTGGTCTCTGTCCTCTACCTGATGGTGTTTCTGGCCAAAGAGGATCTCAGCAAACCTGTGAGTGGTCACCTGTTTGCCCTTATCATCTTCAACGGTGCCTATTAGTGGTTAACGTATTGTGGTTTACTTCGACAGGAGTCTTCTGTCGTCACTCTACTGGACCAATCAGCTTCTCTGCCGTGGCACCTAGTGGATTTTCCTTCTTATCAAAATGTTATGCGCTATGTTAGCACACATTACCCTGCATCCCTTGTTCTCAGTAATGATGCTACTTCACAACAAGTCATCACATTGCTTAGAACGGCTGCTGGATTTGGGCAGACCGCGCAAGTGTTACATCATAAGGTTAGATGACGCATTATTGTCAAATCCATGTTTGCACAATATACATTATTGAAACGTACAACTGCATCTTTATAGCATCATGATGTGCTGCTGCTGTGTGTTTTGTGTCTGTTAGGAAATGACTTTAAAGTGCCAAGCCTTCCTTCATCTAATGGTGCAGTTTCTGATCTCTCTGGATCAAAATGGGCACATCAGTCTTGCATCTCTGGAGACAGAAATGGAGAAATTACTGGAGTACATTGTCATTTTCAACCCTCCTGGTGAGGAGAACATTTGTTTCATTGCTATTTTTTATATTCATTTTCTTGCTACGTCCCTCAGCAGGTGGTGACTCAAGAATACTGCATAATTTGTAGTTCTCTGTACCACTGGGTCGTATAGGAATAAAAGCAGTCTCAGAAGTGCTTAGGCTGTGTTAACACTGCACACAGTTCTGGATTGTTTTTCAGATCCAGTCTTTTAGATTGATTTATTGTACTGTCATTTAGAAGATGACAAAATCCGATCAGTTTGTTCAATCATTACCCAGTGCATCGGTTGCCATTGTAAATGACATTTGCACAATCCTCAGATTGGGGAAAAAAGTAAGAAAAAAGTGTGTTCAGACTGATATAGGCACTACTGTGCATTATGAATGCAGCTCTTGCCAAAAACCTTTGAAAAATGATCTACTGGAAAGTATGCTTGAGTATGTTAATTAACTCTATTTGGCATGCTAGAGAATGCTATATATTTGTATTTCTAGCATATATATGTACATAGAATTTGTGCAGCAATCTCTGAATTAGCCCTAGTGTCTGTTCACTTTCCATGCTAAACCTTAAATTAGATTTTACCATTCAAACTGAAACGCATTTCCAAAAATCTGATTTTATTAGAATTTCAAACCAAATTCTTGCAATACACCTCTGGTGCAAACTCAGACACATCATCAATGAAGTATCCTTTATTGATGTATCCCTATTTATTTATTTTATTTTATTTATTTATTTTTGTTAAACATGCTGTTTAGACTACAAAAAGCTTTAAATGGGTTTCAGTCACACTTCACACAGTCACACAAAAAAGTTTACTCCCTGTCTGAAGCCTGAGAGTTGAGGTCTGAATAATATTGGGGGTATAAAACAGAGAATCCTTGGTCAAATTTGACATAGATTTATATTTATCTACTGTGTCAATTTCTGTGATTTCTAGCATTCATTCAATTATCTTACATCCCAATGCTGATTTTAACTTTTAACAAGCTACACTGCAGTTAAGAAGTTTGGTGTCGGTAAGAGTGTTCACCAAAGCAGTATTTATTTGACAAAAAAACATAACTGTTGCATTGTTTTAAATGACTTTTTACTATTTTTATATATTTTAACATGTAATTTATTTCTGCGATGACATATCTGAATTTTCAGCATTACTCCAGTTTTGAGTGTCACATGATCCTTCAAAAATCATTCTAATTTTTCATGAATTTGTGCTTAAGAAACATATATATTGCCCATGTTGAAAACAGTTGAGCTGCTTATATCTTTGGAAAACTGATCTTAATGTGTTTCATCCTCGCATTCAGAGACAGACCTCCAGCAGCGGCATATGGCCACCTGCAGTCTGTTTGCTGAGATGCTGACTCTTCTGAATGAAGCTGGCATGTCTACAGCAGAGGGACTCGGGACTAAACTCCACTCCTGGGTGGAAAAGCGAGCTCGGGGTCCTTTGGTTCTCCCCCTGCTAACCGCTGCGTGCAGATGCCTGGCCTCGGTGCGTCATATGACACGCACCACTGAGGCCTGTATTCTCTCCTACTTCACTGACGGTAATAATAGCTCGTACTTGTTCTGGGCTTAGTCACAGATTTTAAATGTTCTGTCTGCGTAAGCCTTTAGGAATTATTCCTCTCCCTGATCACAATGTTGGGGCCATACAAGCAAACAAAGCATTTGCATGTTTTCCTATTACAGTACCATTAAAGATTACAGTGAGTTTTAGTTCTTATAAAACTGTCTAAAATATCCACATCTTCTTCTACTAGTATCTTGTGTGTCTCTTTCAGGTGGGTGTGCTGATCAGTACTCTGGTTGGGGGCCCATCCTGGTCTCTCTTCAGGTTCCTGAGCTGACTGTTGAGGACTTCATCCAGGAAAGCCTGAGCCTTGGAAGTTACCTGACACTGTACGTCTACATCCTCCAGAGGCTCAACCTAGAGCAAACCCTCCTGAATGAGAAGAAGACCTTAGTGTTGCTCAACACGTGGATCAGTCAGGTCTTCCCGAGGTAACGTGCACTTTATCGCATATAGTGGCATTGTGTTCTTTCACGTCTTGATGGACGGATGTAGAAAACGTGACTGGAAGCAGTGTACGATTGCAGAGTTAGTAAATGACTTCCTTTTTAACTTTAGTGCTTATTGTGGCACTATTTCAGGGTCCCCTCATGTCCTTAAAGTCTTAATTAGTTTTTTAAAATGAAATTTAAGGTCAGCACACAGTGTTGTAAATGTTAACCGGAGGATCGATAAGAGGCTGGTCTGCATACAAAAAAGGTAGAATAATATATGTAATATACAATCATTATATTTATCATTTCGACATCCCTTTTCTATAAAATAAAACATGATGAAATGAGGTTAAGAATTTTATAAAACTTGAAACTAAAATCAGTTTTATTACCGTTTAAATAATTTTTTTACAGTCATTTTATGGTTTAAGTTGTTACCATAAACATCCCCCCCCCATACGATTAATTACACAATAATATTAATAATATAATAATATTAATTATATAAAAAATAAATTATATTTAAAAACCGTGCAGATAGCCTTGTATTCATGACCTGAGTGTGTCGTCTGTTCCTGCAGTGGTCCAGCTGATGAGGCAAAGCTGTTTTTATGGTGGCATAAATTCTTGGAGCTTCTGCAGATCCAGGTGGACCAAGAGGACACCTGCACACTTGACACTCTGATTCTCACCTTAATGGCGTTCCAGAACCGTCTGGCCCAACTTAGTGAAGAAAGGCTGAGTTCTGGCATTCTGGGAGCCATCGGCCTTGGGAGGAAATCGCCCCTTTCTAGCAGGTGAGAAAAGTTTTAGAGCTGTTAAAATACTGCTAGAAGTAGAATTTTGGTTTGACGTCCACATCGGAATTAAAAGGGTTACTGCACTCCATTAAATCTCATGAAAGTAGAATTGTGTGAATTTGCATGCCTCACAATTGAATTTCTTACTCTAATTCAGGTTTCGGGTTGTGGCGCGCAGCATGTCAGCATTTCTCCTGGTTCAGGTGCCCTCAGAGAATCAGCTGCGTCTTCATCAGGGCACAGACCTGCAGCTCTCAGCTAAAGCCCAACAGGTAAGAGTTTCCAGGGAAAGCGATAAAAGTGTGACGTCATCAACAGGCAAGACTAAAAATAAGTGCATCAGATTGATTTCTGTGCTCGCAGCAATGTCTGTGAATGTATTGGCAGTAGCAAGTCTCAGTACTTGCTATGCAGCAGCAGCGGTGTAACAGATCTATTCCGCCAAGACCAAATACATTAACATTGCTGTATTTATTTAGCCTAGAAATCTAGACGCACCCTAGAGGCAGCAAATATTACTTTGCAGCCAGTGTGGTCTAGAAACTCTCCGTTGGCTTTTGAAATGGAAAAACCAAACTCTGGTCAGGCCAATCACATCGTGTATAAAGTTGGTGGGCGGGCTTAACACAAAAACTGTAGAGTTGTGACGGTTCTTAGCCGTGATTTCCATAGTTGATTTTCCTGCTACTTGAAAACAAACAAGATGCTGCTGGCGAACAGCGGTCTTTCGAATCGGCTTTGACCGCGACTCTGGAGGACTTGGATTTAAGAGAATGTCACTTAAGTCATTCTTAAAAAAAGGAAGATATGTTTGGAGTTTTGACGAGCGAATACGGCAAAAGTTTACTTTATCAACTAGCTCCGCTGGTATGGGACTCACTCAGCCACAGCCGTTCGTTGCTCTGGTTGGTTTTAGCGCTATCCAATTGCATGGAGAGGGATACTGAAAGACAACCGTTTATCCCGCCCCTCGTATTGAGGCATTCCAATTGTGAGTTCCCAGACCTAACATCTTGATGTAGGTCTGGCTTGCCAGGCTAGTATTTATTACCATTACCATTACCATGCCAATTACTCAGAGAGTTGTCATGACAGAAATAATATTATATAATATAATATTTTTCTGTTGTGTGGCTTTCTGATGGTTAGATATGCTTTAGATATTTGATGATTATTTGTTAAAAGCAAATGCTATTGTTCTGTACCTTGAATGTTTACTCTCTGTCTTCAGGCCTTATCTGCACTGGAGGCGATGCTGAGTAATAAGCAGTATTCAGAGCTGCATGTGTCTGTGAACCAAGCCTGTCAGTTCATCAAGTACCCAAATCACTGTCTGCGTGACAGCAACAGCCTTTTGACCCTGCTGGTAAACGCGCTCTACACTGACCTGCATTACCTGGACATCATCCGTTAGCTATAACCTCAAAACAAGATTCAACGCCTGCTTTCAAGCTCTGTGAAACCGTACAAAAACTCCCGGAGAACAACTTTAACTCCAGATGAGACAATAGAGCGCTCTTTGTTGAGAATCAGTGCATTGAGCTTCTCACATTAAACACTCTTAGGTGTTTTCTGGAAAAGGACAGAATAGCGAGGGATGCATTTAAATCACGATTTTAGACACTGAGACAGTGGTCATTTTTTTAAACTGTGCTTAATGTTATTAAAAAACGGTACACAAGTTTTCTTTCGTTCTCACATTATTATCATGCTTGCCCCTTTTTTTTCCCTAAAATGCCATCCTTTAAAGGTTTAGTTCACCTAAAAATGAAAATTTTGTCTTTAATTAATTACTCACCCTCATATCATTCCAAACCTGTGACTTTCGTTCATCTTCGGAAACACAAATGAAGATATTTTTGATCAAATCTGAGAGCTTTCTGACCCCACGCTGGCTGCAACGCAACTGACACTTTGATGCATCAAAAAGTGAATAAAGAGATCGTAAAACTAATCCATATAGTTTTATATGAATTGAGAAAGATCGTAAAACTAATCGATATAGTTTAATATGAATTGAGCGGTTTAGTCTGAATTTTCTGAAGATACATGATTGCTTTATATGATGTCAGATTTAATTTAGGCTTTCATTCACATATAAAGATTCATAAACTCACACATCAGTTGAGGTAAATGGAACCTCAAGCATGTTCGCTTGATGTGAGAACCAACGAGGTTTGTTCTTGTGTGTTACGCAGGTTCGGTTTAGCTGTTTATGTTCGCTGATCAATGTTTATATGCAAATAAAAGTCTAAATAAAATCTGATAATCAAATACGTAAATCGATCGAGTGTTTTGATACATTTTTGGACTAAACCACTTAATTCATATGGATTAGATTTACAATCTCTTTATGAACTTTTAAAGCGTCAAAGTGGTAATTGCGTAGCTGTCAATGGAGAGACAGAAATCTCTCAGATCTCATCAAAAAGATTTTCTTTTGTTTTCAGAAGATGAACAAAAGTCCTACGGGTTTGGAACGACATGCGGGTGAATAAAAGATGAACTAACCTTTTAAGGCAGTGTTTCACAACTCCAGTCTTCAGGACTAATCTATCAGAATGTTTTAAATGTCTCTCACTTATTAAAACACTGGAATTAACCCATCAGCTTGTTAGTTAGTTAAATAGAGAGATATCTTAAACATTCTGGAGGGTGGGTTAAGAGGACTGAAGTTGAGAAGTATCCAAAGTTTCAACTTTTCAGACCAGACAATAACACACAAGCAAAAGTGATTATTGTTCATAGTCTCATAATAATATTGTAGTCATTTATATAATTTATCTTGGAGTGGTGAGGGTTTTATGAAGCATGTATGTTTTGGTGATATCTGATGTTAATCAGTATCTATACCTCATTTAGCAATTTTCTCCCATTTGATTTGCACAACAAATATGCTGGTGATTTTACAAAATATTACATTTTATTTATTTAATTTTTTTTTTGTAAATATGTTTTTGTAATGTGCTTTTTAAAAAGTACATTCCTTACGAGCTCATGCAAATTAATCAATAATGGTTGGTCAGCTACATTTCGATGTGAAGAAGTGTTATATCTTTCTCACTGTCGTCTTTTTGTTTGTATGAAGTATAAACTTGCTCTGGCCAACAATGTCTAAACAAGATGAACTGCTCCAGCATGTGATCTGCCCAATAAGTGCACTTAATTTTTAAATACAGAAGTGCTCCGTTAAAGACCGTTCACAATTTTGACATCTAACATTCCTTTCTCCTTTTAAAAACTTTGTTTCTCCTCAGAAAAATGGCTGTTATTTACCATATGAGATTGAATGAATGTGCTTACTGCTGTATTTGTTTAGGTGTATAGTAATCATTTTAGAACTAATATTAATTTGAAAATCTATTTCTGTGATTCTATTGCCAGCATGTTGGTATTTCCATATTTGGTTGCCGTTATTATTGACTAAAGATTTTAGGTGAGCACTTCTGGAGATTCACTGCGTACTTTTATTATACCGTTCAGAGGTCATTTTCTATACTTTCTCATAGCACAGAATTCACTGTTTTCCATAATACTGCAGCAGAGTTATAGATGTTTAGATCCTCCCCAGACAAACCGATGCAAATTATAAAATAAAATTAACATGATGTATGTATTATCATTGACATATGTACATATGCATAATAATAAAAAAAAATGCAAGCAGAACAACTATTGAAATAACCTGGACACTTGTGTGAATGTATAAAGTTGCATAGAACATGACATGCCTTAAAATGTTTTCAGTGTGAAAGTGTTCCTCTTGTGCCATGAATGTCATCCGTTCACAAAATCGTCAAATTATTTGTCATGTACATTGAAATGGAAATGATAACTAAGGTCAATAATACCTAAAATCAAAGGAAAAGTGTATGTATGATCGTCTTCCCTTCCTTACTGACCTTAAAAGCATTTATCTGCACACTATGCACTCCTCAACTACGTCCATCTGTAAGAGAAAGCCATATTAATGTGACAAAATGGTATCGGTCAGTTGTACCCTTTTGAGGCAGTGTAAGTGTAAAACTCACATCGCAGGATATGGCGGTCACCATGGCGATCTCATCCACTTTAATAGATTCTACAGAGGGAGTGTTATCAGGGTACCCAGACAGCAGATGGGAGACTGAGATGTGTCTTTTCTTATGTTTAGCTGTTTATGCATTCTTTCACATCTAAGCCAGAATGACACGCAGGAGCATCTGTGAATAGTAGTGCACCAGCATGGATGTACATATTATAAAAGTAAACAAAAGAGAATAAAAAATGCAAATACTGCGAGTTCTGCATCAACTCCCAATGGGTTGGCACTAGTGTTAACATTTAAGATCTGAAGTTTGCTATAGCAGTGTTGTTTATGTCCTCAAAAACATGATACAAATGGATAGCAGCTTATGGTGATCTGACCGTGTGCCATCAACTTGTAAAGCTTGTATCTAGTGCGGTGCCAGCTGGACTTCTGACGCTTCTCCTACAGTCTACCACATTTAATTACATATATCACTTCATTTATTCATTCATTCATTTATTTATTTATTTCCAGTCCTGTAGCTGTGTTCTGCAGCCATATATCAAACCACCCATTTTAAGGAATGATACCTTAAATTAAGACTTTTTCTAAGGGCAGAACCACAAACTTCATACATAATTGGAAAAAAGGAAGTTATATGGAATTGTCAAGTTCACAAAACTTAATTTCTATGTTATTTTACAGTGTGGTGGTTTCCTGATCTCCAGAGTGTAAATGGGTGGAGGGAACCGCAGCAGCGCTAAAGGCCTGTGACTGTGTGCGGCTGTCTGAGGTAAGCGGCTGAGAGAATTCAATAAGCTTACCTCGTCTGAAACCTAAGATACTCATACTCTGTACTGTAGCTTCAACATCCACACAGGGGCGAAAATTTCATCAAAATGTTGGGGGGGACAATAAACATAACAATTCTCAAGAGCAAATTTTGAAGGGGACACCAATAATACAGGCAAAAAAATACAGAGGAAAGCCTTACCACTATTATTAGTGTAGCATGGAGACCATTTCATTATACTTCTTAATTTCTTTCTGGTTTAAGCCAGCGGCGAATCTGTTTACATAACGTTACTCTCCTCACGTAGCGCAGCGATTTCATTTCATTCATTGACTCATTCTTTAACTATATTAAATCATATAAACCAACTATGACCCCGTTTACACCTGGTATTAAAATGCGATCTGTATCCAGATAAGTTATCCGGATAATAAGTACTGATTCCATTTACACCTGGCCACATAAATGTGTTTTTGCAAAACGGATATAAATCCGATCTTCACCTCCTGCGTTATATGCAGATTTATTGGATTGCACGCCACCAAAAGCAACAGATCTGAGCGGCATTTTATTGATCATCAGCTAATTTCCAAATCAGAGACATCAATAAGAGAGAGTGGCAACAGGCCTGGTAAGATAATTTCGTTTCTTTACTTGAAGATGTGTTAACTGCGTCTGTGACTTACTTTCACTTTTATTTGCGATGTTTGCACGTTGAATAGACGCTCAGCTGCTCATCTGCGGTGATGCGTGTCGCGTGTCGCATCTGACTAGGCTATAACATGACATATAGCCTATATAACACGCTCTCACTCGTTTATTTTTTAGCATTTTTGGGAGGAGTAAAATATACATATGTGGTTTCAACAACCAGATTGCGTTTACACCTAGTAAAGATCCGGGCACAATGCGAGCCAGACTACCTCCAGATGTGGTCAGGCAGATCCGATCACGATCCGATCACAACGCGTTTACACCTTGCATTAACATGCGTTTTTTATTATCCGGATAACTTATCTGGGTACAGATCGCATTTTAATACCAGGTGTAAACGGGGTCTAAATCACAGTGAAAGCGTTACAATCTAAATGCACAGCGCACCCGGACTTTCTCACCAGTGTATGGCCAGCAATATTGTAATGTTTAATGACATGAAGATAATGCCTGTTCTAAGTTATTATTGTACTGTACAATTAAAAACAATCGTTCCTGAGTCTGCAGTCTGAAAACTTTACCTCAGAGCATCTGTTTACTGAATGAATTGAGAATCTAACCTGAAAAATCCAATAACACCAGCAATTGTCATTCAAGCAGCTGATTTCTGTAAATAAATGCAAAACTAAATGCATATTGCAGCATAGGGCGAAGTCAGGATCCGTCAGCACCGATTTGAGACAAAAATAATTTAAATTGTATATAAAACTATGTAAATGGCGCTCTGTGGCGCAGCAGGGTTTTGAACACGGTCCTGCCGTTGCTGGGCGCCGCGGACAGACGCCGAACGGCGCCGCCGGTGTGTGTACCGAGAATAATGTGTTCGAATTGTAAAGACGTGGCGCTGCGCGACGCGACGCTTCTCGTCCGGTGTGCGACCCCTTTACTGGAGTTCCACAACTACTCAAAAACTATGTTTTTCTCTCCCGCCACCGGAATGTGTGTGTCTGAGGTAAAAGGGGCGGAGGCGTCTGAGGTAAAAGGGACGGAGGCAGTGGACCAATGCACTGTGAGGCAAGGGAGGGGGGTCTCAAAATGTTTAGAACGCTTTTTTCGATATTGCCCCGTTTGCATTTGTGTTATTTTATTTCTTAATTATTTTGAGAACATATCATTACATTATTTACAATACACATATTTTAATGTTTTTTGGGGGGGACAACCCTCAGATAGGGGGGGTCCTGACCCCCCCGACCCCCCCGCGATTTCCGCCTATGCATCCACAGTCACCTTATTTCAACCTTCAATCACATTCTAGATGAGGACTGTGACTGATACAGTGGACACAGTTTTTTGGTTTAGGATGAAATACATGCTGGACATTTGAGTTTATGTTTGTATACTTGTAAAAGCCATAGAGGTCAAGAGGACAAATGCACAGAATTAGTCATGTGAAAAAGAAAGTTCAACCTTTTGATATAGTTTTATAGGGACATAATAACAACAACACATGGCATATAACACCGTAATGGTTTATTTAACAAAACCTTGGTCAAACTGGAGATGCCATGTGTGACAAACTAAGTACACCATTGCTGCTTCCATAGGAATTAAGAGGCTAAGTAGAAGTCAGGCACTACTAATCAAATTCCTTTCATTTATTTCAGGTGCATTCAGACGGAAGCGCCCTCAGATTACTTGGACGTGCTGTGGTTTCAAAAGGTAAAAACGATATAAATACTGTTGGTTTTCTCACACAAACCGCTCGTTTCGTGTCTTAAGCCATCAGTGTGTACTTGCATTCACGAGTCATTAATGTTTAATTTGGACTTCTCTGTGCATAAACTTTTTGGTGGACCCCATATACCTCCATTATATGACTGACAGACAAGAACGGTTTGACCTAAAAATATCAAAATTGAAAGTACTGTGGAAACAAAGACACCTACATCTTGGATGCCCTTGAGGTAAGCTAAAACACACCAAAAATAAATTTCAAAGTGAACTATCCATTTAAGAGAGCTGTGTATAAACAAATGCCCCCAAACCTCAATGAACTGAAGCGCTGTTGTAAAAAAGAGAGGGGCAAAATTAATTTTTTAATGATGTGAGAGACGGATACTGTCATACTGTAATAATTATTACTTCAAACTATTGCTGCCAAAGGTGGTCTTTAAGCTATTAAAACTATTTAAAATAAATTTAAATTAATACATTTTTTTGTTAAATAAATAATGACATGATGCAAAAATATAATTTGTTGTTGTATTTACTTAATTTTAAGACCTGCTAAAGACCAGGTTATTTTTGAATATGTCCTACGTAAAAAGATACAATTAAAAAGTGTGCACTTTCGTTTTCACCTATGATTATTGCTGTTTAACTGGTAAATTATATTACATTATAGAAACAATAAATCATGCGCTGAAAACTGGGACTGCATTGCACTTACATGGGAGATCCTATATCTGCAATACAGCACTAATGAAACGCATGACTTATGAGGATTAACTGCCAGTTGTTGGTGATGAATCTCTTTTAATATAACAGCCAACTTTAGTTGCCACATTTCCATTATTAAGTCTGACAAGCCGTTATTAAGAAAAAGCATTCCTTCTATGGGTTCACAACCCTCTTTGTAGACTTGTTTCTGATGGATTGACTTATAAGTGTATTGAACAAAAGTTTTACAGTGCTGGAAATCAGTGCAGCAGTGAGTCTGAGTCATCGTGCCGTTTTAGCAGAGGGACGGCGAGTGTGCCAGGAGTGAGAACGAGAACATGGCTCAGAATTTCCACTTGCATTTATGGGACTTCTATCACTGTAGCCTCTATATTATTATCAGAGAAAACTTTTTTGTCTAATAACTTACACTGTAACTAAGTGAAAGTAAAATGACGAACAACTGACACTTTTTAAGGTAATGGCATATACATGCTGTGAGTCTTGACTCTTGATTTCATGTAAAATCCCAATAGGGGGTCTCCATCACAAACTGTTACATGAGCAGACATTCACCTCATAGAAACAGAATGTCATTCTCTAAATGTGTTTTAAAATAGATATTACTCTGCACACATATTTAACTGGAAAATATAGTATCAGAAATAGAAGTTGTGTCATCAAATAATGACAGGGATAAGAATCTCTTAGTTTTTGCCACATTTCCAGCTGAATCATCATGCTTAGAGATGTAGCTAATATAACCTTTGGGTCTGCAGCCCACAGACTTTTTTGAGTGACGATGAGCTATACTTCAGGAATGTCTTCTGAATTTTGCCAACAAATCCTTCTCCGATAATATTTAATAAAACAATGATTTATCTGTGTAAATGCTAAATTACCCTCTAGACTAAAATATGTATTTTGATTATCTTTTCAATATTTTTTCTAAATCATGTTTTTGAAAATGTGTTTTAGGTTTAGAGGTAGGGTTAATGTAATGGGGTAGAATATACATTTTGTACACTATAAAAACCATTATGTCTATGGAGAGTCCCCACAAAGATTGTGTGTGTGTGTGTGTGTGTGTGTGTGCGCATGTGTTGGACACCATTCTTCACCTTTATTGTATAAAAAGAGAAGCTATAGGACATTCTGCTATAACTCCACAATAGAAACAAAGGCACTTTCAAGGATGAGAAAATGCTCATTTTTGGGTGGACTGTCCCTTTAAAAGTTAAGAGTAACTACAGCGGAGAACATCAATTACACTAAACTGTCTTCTCCAATCTCCCTAATGATATAAACCTCTGTTTTGTATTGTTCTATATTGACAGATGTCATTGGAATCAGAAGACAGTGACAAAGACTCAGATATAAACGGACTGTCTAGCTCCAGGCCCAGTTGTCATGGCTACCATTATGCTGTCTGATGCTGAAGTACATTTTGTGTGGGAAATTTGTTCTGTTACCCGGTATTCAAACCCAGTCGGTGCTCGCTCTCTCTCTCTCTCTCTCTCTCTCTGTGTGTGTGTGTGTTCTCTCCATTTGTACAGTCAGTGTTCTTGCTTCTGTATGGCCATTAAATGACGTACATTTTGTCATACAGATGTTTTAGAAATAAATAGCTGTAGATATTGTAGATTTGCCACCCTTGCCCTGCAATACATCAGTTAGTTGGATACGTGAGAGGGATTTTATTTATTTATTTGTTTATTTAATCGTATAAGTCATTTAATCGTTTAGTTGCGTCAAGAAGAACTGAAGAGGTGGATGGACAGTGGAGGTACAGTCTGTAGAGCCGGTTGCCATGGATACACTTATCTAGCTGTTGGTTGGGGGTATTTCTGGATGGAGTAGAGCCTTTAGGGGAACCCTGCACGAATTGGGACAGAAAACTTACTTATGACGATCAAACTGCCCCCGGATGAATATTGAGAGTTCGGATTTAACTGTTCTCCCAACACCTGTGTGATGTCTAAATCTGTCATTGCAACTCTTACAAAGGATAAAAACAACAATTCTTCAAGTCTTCTTATACCACATGTAAGAATATGGCAGAGTCACTGCACTTAAGTTGTCGCCTGTGGGAGGTTCTGAGTCACCCAATCATTTACATTTCTCCTCCACACTCAAATACTCTGATGATGATTCAGGTGCACTTATTCCCAGCAGTCCACCTCTTTCAGCCGCTCTTCCTATTTAAAGATATCAGCTACCTTTATGCAAATGATCCAGACATGGGGATTCATAATGACATTTCACTCAATCTAATAAAAATGCAGCATGATGCAGAATTTAATATATGACTCATCTGCATGTTAATAGAACAAGTTTGGTTTTCCTAAAAAAATACTTTTGAGAATATATATATATATATATATATATATATATATATATATATATATATATATTTCTTATACTGTATGACTTTCTTTTTTTTGAAGAATGTTGGTAACCAAACTGTTTTGGTTTGCATAAACTCTCTAACCACCTAATGAGCAATATCTGTCTGCATGGCTTACAAAAGCACAAATCCATGCCTGACTCTCAGAGCATTGCATAACATATTGAATTCAGTGTAAATATAGTTTTAGAAATATTCAGAAGCAGCTAATAGATTTAAACAGTTCAAAAGGAAAATCCAAGGCCTTGGATGTTAACTTATGTAATAGCGTTCCTGAATAGAGCCTGTACGCAAAGGAGGCTGAATGTAGAAACACTTTAGACTGTGGAGTGACCTTAGATGAGTACGATTCCAGACATCAGTGGAGAGTCTCGTCCCCTGCTGTGTTAATGTAAAGCCTGATCTGGGGCCAGACAGAGCACTCTTATTGACTGCAGGGGCCAGGTGCATCTTAAGATCAAGTATGACCCATTATTTAGTCATGGGCCTGTCAGTCTTAATTTTCAGTATTAACCAATATACGTTTTTATGTAACTGACTTAAAAAAGTAATGAACATATATATATATATATATATATATATATATATATATAACGATTTGATGACTAGCAGTTTATGTAAGGCGGTAAGGAGCGCATGCTTGGAGGTGGAGAGGGGCATAAACGCAGCAGAAAACACTGGATACTGCATCATCTCACTACTTGATGCAGCTCTTTTACACCTTCCTCAAAATCAAATTCTCATTTGTCAAATAGAAAATGTTACTCTAGGTTAAAAGTACACACATATTACTGTACATACAAATAGAAGAAAAACAAATATTTAGAATAAATATTAGAAAAATGTAGTAATATTTAAAAGAAATTTATTTGGTGAAAATAGCTATGAGTGTCTACTAATAGTCAATACAAAATTGTGTCACATTAATTTCCCTTCTTTGTGAGCACACTTTCTCAGATGTCTACACTGGCAGATGATTCTTGAAGATGCCTATTTGTGCTGCGTGTGCGGGGCGGGGCCTATGCAGATTGTGGGCGTGGTCAAATGAATGGAGTAGAATGTCATGCTGCTGTAAGTCTAACCGGCAGACAGCTAAAGGATATTTTCACACGGTAAGCTCTGTTTTTAATTTCTGTATGCCTTCACAAATACAAGTGAAACACATATCAAAAATGTGATTGACAGCATAAATGATCATTTCCTGTAAGATTTCACAGAGAGTTTTTGAAAGCTAGTCTGTTTTAAAAAAAACTTTAGTCTTGCCGGAGAGAATTTGACATCTTCAGTAGCTCAACGAAAAGTAATGATTAGGCTAATACTGATACAATAACTGTAAATACGTCTTAATTACAGACTGTTATCAGCTCCAGGCTTTTATTTTTGTATGGTCTTTACTTTTATGAAAGTGCGTGTGTTTCAAAACCTCGCCGCCTGCTGTGTAGAAAGCTATGAACGATTTAAGACAGCCAGTATTGATTTCATCTTTTCTTGCGTCTAATTTAAGAATGATGTCTAATCGGAACCCTGGTGTGTACACTCTGCACAGCCTATATGACTGTATGATGGTACAGACGCGGATAATCCAACATCTATTTTTATGCCAAAAATACATAAAGAGGTCTGGCTTGTCTTACTGACGTCAGTGAGATATCACTCAGTCACCAGTCGTCCCGTTATTTTTTCATTGGTGGTCAGCCTGACATCAGTAAATACCGGAGAGGAATACCGGGAGACCTCAGCTCAGAGGTTTGATTTAGCGATGAGGATTTCCTGTCGGATGCGGCAAACCGGCATCATAATCTGCAGATATTGTAACTGGTGAGCTTTAATGAAATCTTTCGTGATCTGTCGAAGGATATAGGTATAAAGGCTAGGGATGTGTGTATTTTAGAACCGTTATTTTCCTCTCTGTTAAACGGACAATAGACCAAACAAGCAAATAACGTCAGCCTAAATGCAACACTTTTTAAACACATGCGTTTTTATGTGTGTAAATCGAAACTGCTATGTATAATATGCTGAACATTAAGTCTTTGTTAATGTTTCTCGAGCTGTGTTGCTTTCTGCAGTGCCGCCCAAACAAAACGATACGTTCAAATGTCCAAGGGCTTCTCTTAACGCGATAGAGTTTATTTTCAAAAAGCCTACGTCTGTGTTATTGCATGCTGTCACTGTGTAACACTCTTGTCCACTATATGAAATAAATGATTGTAGAATATTGTTGTACGATATTTACTGCTTGTGTTTTTATGAATATCGTGGACAGTGACTGATTGCAGCAAAAGATCTCTGCATAAGTAGGCGATAATATAATATCCAACGAGCTGAATTGTGCCGCTGTTCTTTACATTAGCACGACTGAAATGCCGTAGGAGACTGTGTGTTTGATATTACTTAACAGTAAATTTAAAACTTATCAATTTCAAATACTTTACATTTAAAACACACAATGGCTAATATATTTCAGAATTTAATTTTCGTTTATTCCCATTTAAATGTTATTTTCCTCATCTTAAAATGAGGGGGCCATACACACTCACACACTCAGGTGTATATATTTACACAAATATATTTGCAGGTTTTCCCACTTACTAAGTTGTGTATGTAGAAGTCTGTAATTTTTAATCATAGATACTATTTAACTTCAACAGTGAGTGACGGAATCTAAAACACAAATCCAGAAAAAACGGATTGCATAATTTTTTTTAAGTAGGCTAGTTAATTTATTGCATGACAAGTATTTGATACATCAGAAAAGCAGACCTTAATATTTGGTACAGAAACCTTTGTTTGCAATTACAGAGTTCATTGGTTTCCTGTAGTTCTTGACCAGGTTTGCACACACTGCAGCAGGGATTTTGACCCACTCCTCCAGATCCTCAGGTTTCGGGACTGTCGCTGGGCAATATGGACTTTCAGCTCCCTCCAAAGATTTTCTATTGGGTTCAGGTATGGAGACTGGCTAGGTCACTCCAGGACCTTGACCCAGCCACGACCCATCTTCAATGCTCTTACTGATGGAAGGAGGTTGTTGACCAAGATACATGGCCCCATCTATCCTCCCCTTATTACGGTGCAGTCGTCCTGTCCCCTCTTTGCAGAAAAGCATACCCAAAAAATGATGTTTGCTTCACGGTTGGGATGGGGTTCTTGGGGTTGTACTCATCCTTCTTCCTCCAAACACGGCGAATGGAGTTTAGATGTAAAAGCTCTATTTTTGTGTCATCAGACCTTATGACCTTATCCCATTCCTCCTCTGGATCATCCAGATGGTCATTGGCAAACTTCAGGCGGGCCTGGACATGTGCTGACTTGAGAGCATAGTGTGTTACTAATGGTTTTCTTTGAGACTGTGGTCCAAGCTCTCTGTGGTCAAGGCTCTGCCATGTAGTTCTGGGCGGATCCCTCATCTTCTTCATGATCATTGATGCCCCACAAGGTGAGATCTTGCATGGGCCCCAGACCGAGGGAGATTGACCATCATCTTGAACTTCTCACCAAGCTGCTTGCCTATTGTCCTGTAGCCCATCCTAGGCTTGTGTAGGTCTACAATTTTATCTGATGTCCTTACACAGCTCTCTGATCTTGGCCATTGTGGAGAGGTTGGTGTCTGTTTGATTGAGTGTGTGGACAGGTGTCTTTTATACAGGTATCATGTTCAAACAGGGGCAGTTAATACAGGTAATGAGTGGAGAACAGGAGGGCTTCTTAAAGAAGCTTCTTAAACTAACAGGTCTGTGAGAGCTGGAATTCATACCGGTTGGTAGGTGATCAAATACTTATGTCATGCAATAAAATGCAAAGGAATAACTTAAAAATCATACAATGTGATTTTCTGGATTTTTGTTGTAGATTCCATCACTCAAAGTTGAAGAGTACCTATGATAAAAATTACAGACTTCTAGACGATTTGCAAAATCAGCGGTGTATCAAATACTTGTTCTCTCCACTGTATAGTTAATTGGCCAATTTGTGTTTTAAATGTAAATAGCCTATTTGATATAACCGATGCTCGTCAACCGATAAAATTATGTTTATAGAATTAAATTTGAACGGATAAGTGTCTGTGACCCATTAAAAATACCTAAATTTGTTTTTGTTCTGTTTTATGCAAATAGCTGCATAAACAACAGAACCGAACATGAGGATTCACACACTTAAAATACTAATCTCACTTAAATAGACCTACAGATGAACAAAAATAAAGAAAAAGCTGTGCGACAAGTTGCTTATCCACAGTTTCCATACATTTTTGTGACGCACACACTCAACTTCATGAAAAGGAAACCGAAATGGCAAAAAGCAGCATTCTGTTTGTTTTCTTTATTTCACAAAAGCACAGTTTTTGTGTGTAAAAAAATAAAAATAATAAAAATAGACCCTTTACAGTTTCAAGTGATATGTGACCATAGATGACAGAGCATTTTAAGTTGTTTCCGCTGTTATAATGAGAAACAATTATTTGCCATTGTGGAGATTTGTATTGTAGAAGTCTCACTACATTAGTTACTTAATTGTGAAGCCTCAGATGCTTCTTCATTCGCTGTCTTCTCGTGGAAAGGTGAAGTAGGCACAGATGTAGATTGTGTTTTTTCTACTTCTCGCTCATCTTTCCGTGATTTCTTGAAAAGCGTAATGATGAACTTTGTGCACCCACCGTGTCACCGCATGCTAATCAACTCTCTCGCACAAAGAAAATGACAGTATAGGCTATGCACAACACATTCATCAAACCAATAAGTTTGAAAATGTTGGATTTTACTGCACTGCATTGATCAATCTATCAGAGTAACAAACCTGAATGCATTTGTATTTCTTTATTGGTTACCTTGTTTATTTGCATCTTTGTTTTGTAGAGAGCTTGGGGTGGTTCTGGAAGAACTCTTATCTGTAAATTAAAGCCATGGGGAAGGATTACTATAAGACCCTTGGCATACCTGCAGGCTCTAATGAGGATGAAATCAAAAAAGCCTACAGGAAGATGGCCCTAAAGTTTCATCCAGACAAAAACAAGGATCCTAATGCTGAAGAGAAGTTTAAGGAGATAGCAGAGGCTTATGAAGTTCTGAGTGACCCAAAGAAGAGAGTGATCTATGACCAGTATGGCGAGGATGGTGAGTGTGTTTGGTTTCATATACAAAAGTACTACAGCCAAACATCTCAGTACCTCATCAGATTCTTTGACTCATTATTGGGGCATTATCAGTTTTCTGGAAACAATAGTTATCTTTTATTTAAAATTTGATAACCATCATATAGGCAGCTTTAAGTTGAAAGTTTCACATTTGTAATTTAGAAGTGCTAACACCACTTTTTACCAAGGTTATGAAACCCTGCTTTGGAGCATGATTACAAACTCGTGAAACAAGATCATTTAGGACCTAGTTTTTGCAGGAAAAAAAGCTATGTCTTTCGAATGAGACATTAAACCAAGGTCCAGACTCTCTGTGTTAAAAAAAAATTCCCTGGATGTGCTTTGAAAAATAAAAGGGGTGTCACCCTGGCATCCTGGCCTAATTTGCCTATTGGCCTCTGTCCATTATGGCCTCTTCTAATCATCCCCATACTGATTGGCTTTATCACTCTCACCTCTCCACCAATAAGTTGGTGTGTGGTGGGCGTTCTGGCACAATATTGCTGCCGTTGCATCATCTACACGGATGCTGCACATTGGTGTTGGTTATTATTCAGTGCAATTTAAAATTCGTTTCGGTGTAAAATAAAGTTCGAAATACTTTATTAACTGTATACTCTTATCTGATGCCGCTCACATTGCAGAGAGCGACGGTTAGATGAATATGTAAACATATGCTGTGCTTTCAATAAAATACACAATAACAAAATTGAGAAAACAGCAATCACTTTAATGGTAAATGGTTGGACTGCATTTATATAGCGCTTTCACAGACCACCAAAGCGCTTTACATTTTGCCTCACATTCACCCGTTCACTCACTCATTCATACAACGACGGCGGTGTCAAGGCGCCATCCAGCTCGTCGGGGGCAGCTGGGGTTAGGTGTCTTGCTCATGGACACCTCGACTTGGTCAGGTGGAACCGGGGATTGAACCACCTACCTTCCGGTTTGTAGACAACCTACATTAACCACTATTTCTAATAAAGCATTAGAAACGCATCTGATTATAGCAACGTGGTTATGTTTGCACAAGCTCCTCTACAGCACTCTTTATACACTTTATTGCATAAAATCAAGGACGATGTTTTCATTCAAGGACTTCTGACCTTGACTGACTGCACAGGGAAAATTTAACCAGAATAGATTTTCACTTGAAAGAAGTAGCAATGGTAGTACGCTTTGGCAACCTGTTCTGAACTCTAAACGAACTTAGATTTGACCTGAATTTGTTCCGATCTACGATTTTGCTTGAAGTATATCAGGGCCTTTATGCTTGCTGTGGTAGTTGGTGTTAATGGTATTACACTCCCTATACATTGAGTGTGTGTGTTTGTGAATTTAATTTCAAATGATTTCAGTACCCAGCTTATTCATAGCGGCTACCTGATGCCCGCAAATTATCACCCTTTACACGAAGTACATGTGATCGCTAAAGTAAAAAGCAACTCCCCCTCCTCTGTGTTAATTACCAATGTGAAAAGTTCCTTATTATTGGTTGAAAATAGTGCATTGTACTCAAACATATCTTTTCTAATACCCCTTTTCCACCCAAAAAGAACTGGTGCTGTTCAAAGTTGGTTCGGAGTTGGTTCAACTTGTTTTTCCACTGACTAGAGCGCCCAGGGAACGACGTTGTTACATCACTGTGTACGTCGCTAGAAACGCTTGCAAGTACATTGCTTTGGGATTATCTCTAACACGTGTACCAAGAAGGCTTTAAAAACAATTGAAATATGTCAGTCTTTTAATCTTTTCGTTTGATATGTAATCTTTTCTGATAAGTTATGTACCCCTGTCTTGTGTCTTTTTTTCTTTTCATTTATTTGTTCTATAATGTGACTGTTTTCTTCTTTGCTTATGTTTCAAATAAAAAATTACAAAATAAAAACGCTTGCGCCAACTTCAAGCATAACAATTACAAAGGTGGACTCCATCGTGTTTCTGCAAATGTTTCTCCTGGCTTTGCGATGGTCAGAAAAGATGTTTAGAACACATCTAAACCCGTCCCAGCCCCCGACGTAAGCATAACGTGGTAAAAGAACGGTTCTAGTCCAACAAAGAGTTGGTGCCGCTTTGGAACCAGTTTTCCCGGCCGAGAACCGGTTCTTTGGCTGTCGAAACACAAAGAACTGGTTCGCTAGTAGGCACCGGCTCCGAACCGGTTCTCAAAATGCTTTGGTGGAAAAGGGGTTTGAGAAAACATTACAGATGCTACAAGAAGACTTCATGTACCCAGGCGCAGTTCTGTGTGTTTATGCCAGATAGGACAAACCTTAAAAGGATCTTGTCGTGGCTCACGTGGATAGACCACTGTTTTTTATACACTGCAGGATGATACAGATCATACAGAAAAGTTCTCTGACTAATGCAAGGTCTATAAACATGGCACTGTTCCAAAATAATAAAAATGTATGAGGAAACAAAGAAGGATTTCAAATGTTCAAATGCCAACTCCAGGCTAGATGCCAGGCTAGTTGTACACCTTTGCCAATTCCTCCTTCACTGAAAGTACTCCTGAATTTAGCAAGGACTCCCTTTATGTTTTTAGAGTCTTTGCATAAATACTTCCTGTGCACCATGGCATGGTTCCATATTGCTTGTAAATAAAGAGCCAGTGGGTTCCCCCAAAAGGCTGTGGCTGCAGCAGAGAGCTTATTTGCCTATATATTAACACGTTGAAAAACTATGTTTTTAAATCTGTGTTTTAAGATGTGAATTTGTTATTCCCAATTGACCCACTTTAATAACCATCCCCTCATTGATTGTTTTGGCCTGAGGAATTCGTTGAAATTGCAAAGAATGAAATGGAAACATGTTTTATAAGATGTCCGCATTAAGTATAGAGTTGTTGAAGATGTGAATGTCAAGCAAGATGAGTCAGCTTGTGTACTGGTGGTTAGGAGTGCATTTGTTACAAGCCATTAATCATCCACCATAACACATGGATGTTAATGTTTTTTTTTTAACAGAACTGAACAGTCAAAAAAGTTTATTGTTTGACCGTAATTGTTTTTGTGCAGAGCACTGTTTTACAGTCAAACTCAGAACACAGTTCAGACACCTGAGCTTAGAGAACATTCACCAAGCCATTGCCATGGCCTTCCACTCATACAGGAACATTAGTTCCCCAGGATTTGTGCTACTAGTTCTTTTCAGCCCATTTGAGAGGGGGTGGAAAAAAGAGAGAAAGAAAAAAGAGAAAAATTACTCTTTTCTCGTTTGAGAAAAATACTCTTTACATTGAGGAATCTAAATACAACCTTGCATTCTTTAATATGCAGTAGGCATTAAAAAAAAGATTCAGAAAGCTTCTTAACCTTGAAACGGTCACAAAAGGGCAGAAGTTCTGTGGGCAGAACTTTAATGCAGAAAACCCTAATACATTGTGCCCCCTGTGTATTTCCTTTCAGGTTTGAAAACAGGTGGCACAGGCTCATCTAGTGGACAAGGGACTACATATCACTACACCTTCCATGGTGATCCACATGCCACCTTTGCTTCTTTCTTTGGAGGCTCCAACCCCTTCGATATATTCTTTGGCTCTGGACGCCAGCGAGGAACCACTAATGGCTTTGCAGACCATGGTGACCATGACAAGGACATTGAAATGGATGGAGATGATGATCCCTTCAGTTCCTTCAGCCACTTTGGTTTCAATGGTGTCAACGGTTTTCACCATGGTGGAGGTCGAAGACATCGCAATGAGCCCCTTCATGGTGGCCGGAGGAAAGTACAGGACCCTCCTGTAGTACATGAGCTTAGAGTGTCTCTAGAAGAGATCTTCCACGGATGTACCAAGCGGATGCGAATCACTCGCAGACGACTGAACCCAGATGGAAGGACAATGAGGACAGAGGACAAAATCCTTAACATTGTCATCAAGAGAGGCTGGAAGGAAGGGACCAAGATCACCTTCCCCAGAGAGGGTGATGAGACACCTGAGAACATTCCTGCTGATATTGCATTTGTGCTCAAGGACAAAGGGCATCCACTCTTCAAAAGGGATGGCTCCAATATCATTTACACAGCCAAGATTGGTCTTAAGGAGGTATGTGCTCTTAAATCTTCACTGTTTTGACAATCAGTTTTCAGTCAATATGATTTCCACCATGTATTTTTATCCACAATATATTGCAGTGTTTCCCAACCCTGTTACTGGAGGAAAACCAACAGTACACATTTTGGAAGTCTTCCTTATTTTACCTATTCATTTCAGGTCTGGGAGTCTCTTCTAATGAGCTGATGAGTTGAATCAAGTGTGTTTGATTAGGAATTGTTCGAAAATGTGTAGTGTTGGTGTGCCTCAAGGAGCAGGGTTGGATAACACTAGCTATGTTTCCCTTCAAAGTTAACAAAATACCATTGGTGCAAAATATCTGTAATAAAAATGGAAGTTGCTATTATCAGGGAAGCCACTGTGGCACTTTATTCCTACATCGTAAATTACTTTTATCTCGGCCACAGACAAAACAATAAATGCTGTCATGTCAATGACGTCATCATGCATTTAGATACCTGGTGTTTGAGAGTGCAAACATGAGAGACACTTTTCTGGGAGGTCATTATACCAAATGATTCTAGTGACAGTCTTTGGCTCAGGCATTTCAGATCACAGCAATATTTGGGATGCTGTATAATGAAATTGGTCCGCTGGTGAGACCAGTTATCCAGTCACATTCACTGTTGACTTTTTTTTTTGTTGCGCATAGAGGGATTTATTCGGTAATGAGTTTTCACTGTAGTTTATGAGCATGTATTCTCATTGGATCAAAAATGATCCGCCTCAATTGAGTGCACATGTATTTTATGCTTATTCTTAGAACTTATTTCCATTGGCATTTCCATCTAGTGTTTTTTTTAAGTGATATTCCAAAATGCATAAAATAGGTGGATTGAAAGCTACTGATAAATTGGTTATTGGACAGAAATTCCTTATTGTGAACCCCTAATTGACAGTCTGTTTTTTTTAACCTGTGGGCTTTTTCCCACTATTCCTTGACATTCCCTTACTGGCCGTCAAAGCAGACTGGGTTGTTTTATCAGTTGGCTTCTGTAGCCCAAGAATAGACAGACCCAGACTTAGATTAGACAGGTTTACGACAGTCTCCACAATGGACCACCCTTTGGCCTTTGTGCCCTCATTAACATGGACTTAAAGGGTAAATTAATGGGCTTCATTTGGTATCAAACCCCTCTCCAAAATAAGTACTGACCTTGTTAACCTGCACAGCTGCTAAATTTGGCTGTTTTATTCTCCCAACACAAACCATTGGTAGTTTTATTTTCCTGCAATGTCTGTGACTAGGGCTGCACAATATTGTTTCAGCATCAACATGTGTGCATCTGCGATAGATAGATGGATGAATGGATGGAGGGAGGGAGGGAGGAAGGGATGGATGGATGGATGTCGTATAAGTAGGAAACATAGTTGATCTGTGATTCATATGGACCAGGCCCCACAATTCAGAACGCATGTGAATCCTGGATTAATAGCAAAGTTTAACCATCATAGAGTGAAAGTTTATTATTTGCCTGTGTTTTAAGTCCCGTCAGTTTAAACATGCAAATGAGTTTAAAGCATTCAAGTGCAAGAAGACGCAAAAGAAGACTCAATTTGGCACTTGGGCGCTGTTTTCTGTGTGCTCCCACAAAGCACACAGATTCCATTACCATTCAAATTGCGCAAATTGAAATTACGACATTAAAAATACGCCCGAATGGAAACGCATCAGTTTCGCAAGTTTTTACTCTCACATGAGGTGGTTTTTCAGGCAATTCGAAAAAGGAATATTTTTCAAAACTGCAATGGAAACTGAAAATTAGTTTTTGCTCATTTACAGGTCGCCTGATGTAGATGACGTGGTATGTTTGGACAGGAGATGAGACAGAGTTCTACATTAATAACTCTAATAATTAATAACCAGGGAACACTGGATTCTTAACAACAAAGAAATGCCACAATTTATCAAGACCTTGAAGCAGATGAGAGGGAGAAACACCTCATATATGCCACTCCCAAGTAAAAGGGTCTTTCCTTGCCATTAATGCTTGGATAACAGGCCTACTTCTCCTTCCCTTAAAAACAATGGCTAGTGCGGTGGCTGGGATATACATAAACCTACCAACATCCATCGCCATGATTTTTGGAATGACGTTTTAGTCGCATAACATCGGTTAATGGAAACACCGTCATTTCACAATAGTTTTGGAAGGCAGCTAGTGTCAGCTGCGTGAGTCTCTGAATGCATGAGAGTTGGCAGCGCTGCATTCTACAAGTATTCGTTCTTTCCCAATTTATTGAAGTCATCTGGTGCAATTGTTTTCATATTGCAATATTTAAAGCAGAAAAACATTTTATTGTTTTTTTCCCCAATATAGTTCAGCCTACTATATATCTGTTACCTTCCATTTCATTATGAAACATATTACTATTATTGTATAACATTATACTGTGTATATGGGTAAATGTACCTGAGCGTGCCCAGTGTTGATCTACCATAGCTGTAGGACTCAATAGAACAAAATCATGCTTGGTGACTTAAGAGTCTCTCCATGGCTCAAAGTCATTGCTGATTTACTCTCTCCCACTTCAGTGTGAGAGCACAGGAATGTCATGGTGCAGTGTCATACGCCAAAGCAGAGTCCTAACTTTGAAAAAGCGAGTTGAACTCGCCTTGAAGAGTTGAACCGCACATATAAAATTGCCATGTGACCGAGCCAAGCATGGTTTCTTGGGTTGCACATGGAACATTTAATTTTCACGCCTGGAACCAGAAAATTATTGCGGATAATACAGTTTGTTCACAATAAAAACAAAAGCAGATAAAAAAAAAACATACATAACTGGAATTGAACAGTTATTTTTTTGTGACTTTTATTTCTGTTGTATCGTGCCATACTGTTTGTGTTTTCATCATAAAAGTTCAGTAGTTTATGACAGCTCATAGAGTCACTGATGCAGTGCTAGCCTGAGGGGATCCAATAAGAACCTCAGAAAATTCTGCCCCAAGTAATTAAATGCTGGAACATTATGCTTTTTTTAATCAGAGCAATAATTTAAGTTAATGATTAAATTCGATTGACGTTGCCTAGATGTAATGTGATTTTCATGGGCTGACCCACTGAGGATAATAACCACAGTCTACATATATTTATTAGTCTAGTGACCTAGAAATCCATGGTCAGTTAATACTTTATAGTGACATCCGCAGAAATAGCCTTAATGTCAGTCGTGAAGCGTTTCAGAGCACTACTGTTATTAATGGTAAATATTTTCTTGTCTTTCTGTTAACTTAACTTTTGACTACTTTTACCTTAACAGCTCAGTCAAGGCTTGTCAGCTGTTTCAAATAATAATGTGTCCGTTAGATTTCCAGCCTTTGTCTAAAACTGCATTTTGGCTTTTGTTATAGGCTGTGTCAACCACAGATTTGAATATCTGGAAAGATTTACAATGTCTGTCTTAAATAAGAACCGTTCTATTTTCTGATATGTTTTCAGAGCACTGATTTACTTTTAAAGGTCTTGCTCATTAGATGCCCAGAATGAAACTTGATAAGAGCCAGTGAACATCCCAAACCGTTTTGCCATCTGGTACCATCTCATGCAAACTGATGGCAACTGGCCACACAATTTTTCATCTGCCTGTTTATTGTTGATGCATTCATGGGACAAATTTTGCATGGATATAGACTGTTCTCATAGGCACATTGGCCCTCATTTATCAAAGTGCGTACTCCAAATTTCCAACGTACACCCAAAACCACGGTGACTTTGAGATGTATCAAAATGGACGTTGGCGTGCGGCACTCTCAAATCCGCCAGCTCAGGTACAGTACATGTACGCACATTTTGAGTTAATGCAGAAATGCGCAGAAAAACAATTCCTAACACCACAAAATAGTTAGTTGACAAATTAAAAATCAAATAGTTGACAAACTAAAAGATATGATATATTATGACCCACTGTAAAAAACAACAACATAGTAATTAAAAAACTTCAATGTATTCAGCTTCAATAGACTTCAATGTTTCATTTGTGTGAATTTACCAAAGCATTTGATTTGTAGGCATATGTATTCCTTCAGTTGCGAGCCTTCAGTTGCAATTATTGTATTAATACTCCACATCACATCATCATCACTATTGTACACCCCAATACATGTGACGTGATACGAAATTAAATGCTGATTGTTTCAAAAGACGTGCTGTAAAATAATGCATTGTGATAGGTCATTTCGTCTCCACGTCGGAGAAGTTTCTCTTCTTTGTCGTCTTCCGTGGCGTAAAATGAGGGCGTGGGGGAAGCGGAGACTTGAATTCATAGGGGCGTGTTATTCAAATGACGATAGTTTTCAGCCGCGGCATTTATCAATGGCAGGTATTGCGTAAACCTGGATTCAAAAAGTACACACAGCTTCATAAATCAGGCGGTGAGAGGAGTGTAAGCATATTCTTACGCCAACTGTTTCTACGCATGAATGATAAATGAGGGCCATTGTCTTCATTTAGAGATGCTCTTAGTGAAACCCCAAGGCACTGCTTTAATTAGAGCTCTGAGCTTCTTTAATTGCCTTCTGGTAAAGACCATGGGTTTGCACAAGAGCAAGACAGCTATAAGGTCCTTGTCTGCTGGTAATTTCCATACCCAATTCACCTAGTAATTACTCATCAACAGTGCTAAAGAGCCCAGTTAGCAGCGATGCTGAGGAAACGCAAGGCCACGTGATGATATCTGTATGATGATGCTGGATTACTCAAGACAGCTCTAAATGTGATCTTGCATCAAGTTAATTTGTTAATGTGAGCATTGTGTCTTGAATTCAGACGTTCTTAACTCTGATACTAGTGAGTTTAAGAGTGTTCAATGCGACTCATTCGTCGTCAATTCTTTCCACCTTGTGTATGCCATATCAATGTTTAAGCTTGTTGTTTGGCTTCGGAGCTTTGTGCTTCTTCAGCCATACATGAACTGATTCTCTCCTTGCCACTACTGAGTCTAAGTGTTTTTCTTCCCATCACTACGCTAGCGTATCTACTGATGTGGAAGCCAAGCCAATGAGTGTGAGGATTCTCTGATGTTTAGTAAAACTGCAGGTCATGTCATTTCAACATAGCGAAATACATTTAGGGGGTGACATGCACCATACATAATTTAAACACTTTTCATAGAAAACTTTTATGAGTACAGTGCAGTCTACAAATTGCTAAACTACCGAACTCACCTTTACAGCGTGCCGAACCGGTATGTCTGTGCACAATACAGTCGTCTGTCATTTGGAGGTCTAAATAAGCACAGTTCTGTTCATAAACATTTAGGGTATTAAAAGGAGAGTGCCCACTACATTGTCAGGGCTTGCAATCGAATTTTGAGAATAGTTGCATTTGACTAACTTTATTGCCTGTGTCATCGTTGACATACTTATAGACATGCTTAGTGGGTTTGCTAATGTAGATGTAGCCTATAATTTTCACTAGTGGTAATGTCCTACAAACTTCGCACTGGTGCAAATGTCCAGATCAGTGACAAACCTCTTTGTCACACCGAGCTGTAGACCATAAAATAACTTGTTTCATTTTCGATCTCCTTAACAAGACTATGTTTGGGAAACATCATCATTAGCCAGAGTCGAGGAGATGCCTGGCACCTTGTCACGTTCAACTGTTTTGTAAGAGTATCCAGCTACTCCCTTCTTTCCTTGAATCCCCCAGCCCACCCAGCCCACCACACCACTGCTGTCTGTAGGAAGGAGCTGATGTCATTGCGAACACATTTTCTCATCCCTTGAGGCAGCTGCTAAGCAGAGCTGTCTGGCAATGTTTGTGCTTTGTATTCACAGAAAGTTCATGAAATGTTCTTCCAGCATAAGCTCACATGCAATAACCGCAGGATTTTCACTGTATACATTTAAGCTTTAATCATTATCCATCTCATTTTTAATATCCTGATATTTATTTAACAGTGAGGAACTTCAGCTCTGTTGGAAGATGAAAATGAACTAAATCTGACATAAATATATAAACTAGACAGAAGGATCTTGTTCATATAATCCTATCAATTACATTTGTAAACTGTCTTAGCAGCTATACTGTGTGTGTGTGTGTGTGTGTGTGTGTGTGTGTGTGTGTGTGTGTGTATATATATATATATACACACACACACACACAAACACACACACACACACACACACACACACGGGCAATAACTTTCCGAAAGAGCTTAGAGTATGCCACCAACATCTCACTAACATCATGAATGCAATGCATTCAAGTACCATGAAATGCCAGCAACACAAAACTCAGACTGATCTCATGAAGTAGCGCGTGTATGACACGCCAATTCGTATTTCCATTTTTGGCGTGCTATCAAGACGCATAATCCCCTTTCAGCGTGTTTATGAACGCCGTTGACTTAACGTTATATAAATATATGACTTACCTCAACCCCGTCCCTAAACTTAACCGTCACTGGGGTTAATGGCATTTATGACTGGAGATTTGACTGCGTGTACAGACACGCGGAATGACGCGGACGTTAATGGCGTAGACATACAGTGGTGTGAATAAGTTTTGGCACCCATGCTAAAGTTGCCTAAAAAGAGGAATAAAAAATCATCTTTAGGATACTGATCTTAATGCCTTAATTAGAAAAATGAGGAAAACTCCAACCTTTAAGGACACCAATTTTCTTTGTGAATCAATAATGTATCATAAATAAATAAATGTTTTTCCTTAAAATACAGGGTGCATAAGTCTGGGCACCCCTATGTTAAATTCCCATAGAGTCAGGCAGATTTTTATTTTTAAAAGCCAGTTATTTCATGGATCCAGGATAATATGCATCCTGATAAAGTTCCCTTGGCCTTTGGAATTAAAATATCCCCACATCATCACACACCTTCCACCACACCTAGAGATTGGCATGGGGTACTTTCCATAAGATCATCTTTCAATGCAAATCAAACCAGCTATTAGGCTAACTGAAGTAAAACCATGCCAATCTCTAGGTGTGGTGGAAGGTGTGTGATGATGTGGGGATATATTTGATTATTTTTTTTTACATTTATTCGTTCAACAGATACTTTTATCCAAAGCAATGTACGAATGATGACATTATTGTGATATTACGGGGTGGTGATGGCACAGTGGATAAGACACGTGCCTTTAGTGTGAGAGACCGTCACCCGGATTCGAATCCACTGTGAGACACCAATGTTTCCCTGAGCAAGACACTTAACCTGTAGTTGCTCCAGAGGCGTGCGACCTCTGACATAGCATTTGTAAGTCGCTTTGGATAAAAACGTCAGCTATATGTAAATGTAAATATATTATTGTTTCTGTGTACCCTGATAAAAAATAATCCTGTGAAGTAAATGCTACAAAAAAACAAAACAAATGTAATTTCTTCATTAATTTAGTTAAAATAATTTAAAGAAACAAAGTTAATTCTATATTAGTACTCAATTCAATTTTGTAGAAGTATCAACGTTATAAAATTAAGTAAAACCTACTCAACTTTCTGATATTGGTGTTCCCATCATGCACTGGGGCATGCACAATTAATATCACCTTTTTTCTAGCTGCTTTCCAGCTGTATTTACACTGTTTTATCATTGTTAAGTTCAGTAACTTGCTGTTTTGTGACATCTGGAGTTCATTTTCTACTCAAAATTATAAATGATCCATCTAATGTCACCATTGTGTTCCAAGTAGGTTCGGATAGTACTGTCACAGCGCTGTGTAGATGATCAACACAAACAAGATGATGACGAGAAATGTCAGTCTTTAATTAATCCAAAAGCATCCAAAACGAAGAGAGCTATACACTTAACTGGCAATACCCGACAAAACAGTCAAAGACATGAACTTAAAATCCTGATGATAACGAGGTGCGTACAGCTGAACAGAATGACAATTCAATCAACAACCATGACAACAAACGAACTCAAGGTGCTAACTGAAAAGTCCAACCAGTGTGACAACTACATTATTTATATTGTGTAGATATTGCATAGTAATTTAATCTAATTTCATGTTTCTAAGTAAATCATTCAATTTTAAATCATGGCTTAATTCAGTGTGAAATTGTTTGAGTAAAATGTAGTCAGTAAGTGAGCAAAATGTACTTACAATTATTGTATTGCACGATGATTGTACTTAAAATGATTAAGTGGAAATTACTCCACAAACTCTTAACTGGCCCAGTTAAATGTATTTATCCTCTTTGTTAATTTTTCATAACTTGGTTAAGTAGATTTGACTTTAGATTCGATTTTAAAAATCTTCATTCATTAAATTTTAATTACCGGTATTGATTTTTTATTTTTGAAAATTCTCCCTCTTTAACAATTTGAAAGTGTTTCATCTGTGCCTATGGAATCCTGCTTCAGTCTCTCTTTTTTTTTTTTATCCATAGCAACTTCTGATTTGGGAATCACAATTTGTGTCCTCAGCTGATTTTTCAGTTGCTTCATTAGCTGTGTGAAATGAGAGCAGTGGCCAGAATTAGCTTTCTGTGCACTCAGCTACCACATCTGCAGCATCACACTCTCTCTCTCACACACACACACACACGCACACTCGCCCACTTTGACACAATCCAAGTAAGAAACTTTACAACTCCTGCAAAAAGTTTTTAATTAAATGTAAATGAAGTTATTGTGTAGATAATTGTTGATAAAATATGTGTATTTTGAAAAAAATAAATGAAAACAATGACCATTTTATCTCATTTTCATTTTAACTCTAATGAATATTCAGAAAATTATGCTAATATCTGTTTTTTATAGTGACAGTAAATACATTATAATGTTGCAAAATAAATATTTTTTATATAAGTTGAAAACTTAAAATGTTGGGTGCATATTTTCTTATGGTAAAGTTCTTGCAACCCCAGCTGCCGGTTTTTACTGTAAATTTCAGATTTCTTTTTACAGTCCACTATACACTATATGTATAAACTATATCTATCCTGTACATGTGCTCTCTGTGCCTGTAACATCACAGAGGCATCTTACACTAGGTCTCTATGTCGCCATGTAGAGTTTGTGCTTAAGTGTTGAAATACCATCAGTGTATTACCATCAGCGTACCATCTCTTGTCTGCACTGACTTAACTTTGCTTTTTTGCTTTTTGATAGGCTTTGTGTGGCTGCACAGTGAACATTCCCACCATTGAAAACCGAGCCATCACATTGCCCTGCAACGATATCATCAAACCAGGCACAATCAAGAGACTGCGTGGAGAAGGCCTACCTTTCCCGAAAAATCCATCCCAACGCGGCGATTTGATAGTGGAGTTTCAGGTGCGCTTCCCAGACAGAATACCACCCCAGTCCAGAGAGATCATCAAACAGCACCTACCACAGTCCTAGAGGAAGTTCAGTGGATTCCCTTTATGCTTACGGTTTTCAAACACACGTTTTCCTTAGAAATACAGACACTGAATCAAAGAGGACCAGAGGCTCATTTGATATTTTGTTACAGTTTTAATTGACTTTCACTGAACATGTGGAACGCCCAGGACTTTTTTAAAAGTAATGTTTTATTATTTCCCCTCAACAGTTTTTATTCTCTGTATCAAGATATTGAAGGCAAACAGTTATAGAGGAAAACAAAATGACCGATTTTTTTTTTTTGGATGGAAGGTTAATATTTTTGGTGCACTGATGGAGATGAGGACAATCCAAAAACAACCGGTTATTCCGAAATTGAATCTGTGTTATTTTGTAGCAGATGAAACTCTTTTCCATTGTAATAATCGATAAGCTTGTTTTGAATGTTGATTATGTAAGACAACTTAAGTGTTGGAGACTTTTGGATTTTTGAGCACCAGCAGAGCCATTTGGTAAGGATGTGATATATTTCCACTCTCTGACCCATATCTACAGGTGCTTTCTGCTAGTTTTTGAAGTACCAGGTACTGGCATTTCTGGTAATCATTTAGTGATGTGATCAAGGGATTTTTTAGGTCACAGAAATTTTGAGTGCCTTACTGAGGCGAGCCAGCTGTTTTATTTTCATTAGCATAGACAATAGGGTATTATCGAAACAAATACTGTAATCAGACTATTTTGCCATTTCAGTAACCAAAAATAATGTATTGCAGTAAAATCATTAAAGGGATAGTTTACGCCAAAACGATCAATCGGTGATGTAGTCGTTGTCATGCAACTCATAACGTCATTGTTTCCGTGGAACACGCGAGTTAGCTAGCAGAATGTCCTGGCTGTTTTTCCAGATGATGGTGACTGTGGCTGTCAAGCTATCTCTTACACCTTCCAAGTTGTATAGCTTTGTGTCATAATTGAAACAGACAAAACTTAACTATTACATGTGCTGCTGTGTACCTTGCCTCTAGCGGTCAAGAAATTGTGTGTTGTAGAATCACCAGCTCTGATTGTAAAAGAATGACTAGAAATGAGATGAGAAAGTTAAACTTGCTTTTAAAGGTGCAAAAGAGAAAAAAAGTAACAAAAAATATAATCATCATAGGCAATATCTTATATATCATATGTGTATTCAGTCATATTCGTCAATCCAAGTTATATTATTCAATGATTTGGCACATCACACACGTATCAGTCAGTCAGTCATTTTTGTAAGACACTATATATATGTAGAAAAAACATGACAGAAAGACATGGCTGCAAATATTTGTATTTCAAAAGCAATTATTATTTTTCTAAGTATAATAAAAGGAAATGTGCCTTCCAAAAAACATTCAATATAATATCAATGTGTTGTATAAAGAAAATAAAAAGGACATGAGCAAATATAAGTAAAGTTTGAGACGATTGGATCAGTTGTGCTCCTTCTTTGGAATACTATTTTTTTTTTTTTTTTTGTGGAGTACTTAATGCGGCCCAGCCTGACCCAGACTCTACCTCCAGCGGCCCCCAGTTCAGTTGAGTTTGAGACCCCTGACCTAGACTGTCTTGGTCAAATGTCCTTACCATTTTATGATTTGGTCTGACAATTCTTTTATTTTTTATTTTTTATTAAATATAAACAGTTCTTCATTGTTTTATTAACTGAGAGCAGGGAAGTTAGAGTGAAAAGCAAATTCTGGTCTGTTCCTCATGTGAGGATGTTTTCTTTTAGAATTTGACTGTCAAAACTCGCTTTCATTGTATAGAAAAGAACAGCTGGGTCATTCTGCTAAATAACTCATTTTGTGTCATGGGAAAAAAATATTTGGACAAGATAATTATTGAATAATCATTGAAGCAAATAGCTATTAAAAATGCTCACTTGTTTATTTTATTATACACACCATCTCGTACAAGAAACACAAGCATACTCCAAAGTGCAGCATGATAGTCTCAGCATATTAAGATGAAAATATAATTTGCATTGAATGAAAAGCTATGTTACCTAATGTTGATTAGCGTTTGAAGATTGGTCAGTGTGAAACTGAGAACTGTGATAAATACAGATCTTCATTGTTCAGTAACCACAGCTACAATTATTGCAAACTTTTTTAATGAAGTTATTAGGGATGGATTTGCTTTCAAACAGCTTTTTACTACAAAGGTTTCAGTATTTTACACTTTTAAATGTGTGCAATGTGAAATAAACTGCAATAGTTGTCTATATTTTAGTTTAAATTTAAAGCACAGAGCCTCCTTTCAATGGATTTGTGATGTACCATCTTTCTACAGTAACAACAGGATTTGAGTAACAGTATTTTGATATAAGCAACAATTTTCATTTCTCCAGGGATCCATCTAGGATATCTCTTATACAGCCATTACTGTATTTGTGTTACATTGAAAGTATGGAAGATCACAAGCTTTTTAAAGACTGGTGTAAAATAGTTTCATTATGTACTCACAGGACTTTTGGACATCCATTCATTGTTTTGAATTTGAATGTCAGATTTGAAATGTCTCATGTTTATGACTTCTGTCCTCTTGTATAAATCCTGCTCCCTGTATCCATTGGGAAGATACATCAATATGTTAAATTCCCATGATTCAGAGAAAATCGGGCCTGTAAGGGTGTGTGTGTGTGTGTCCGTGCCTGCCATGCTGTTGATGTTGAACTCTTTCATTTTCAATAGCAGTGGTTTACATTTTGGTGCTTTATGAATGATTTACAAGAACAAGTAATAAACCAAACATACTGACAGAAAAGGAAAATAATAATGATCACCGTTTCTGACTGAATGAATTGTAGACAGACTGACAGCTTTCCAAGTGACATGACGATGTTGGGCACACTAGGGAAACAAATCTCAATGCAAAATCAGAATGTTGACAACAAATCCACATTTTAACGTATTTATAACGTTTATACAGATGCCGTTATACTCTAACAACTAGCAAAGGTTTCAACTCCACAGATAAATGCTGGACTACAGTTTTGAATTTGTATCATGGTTGGGACAAAACGTTTACCTTTATCTATTTTAAATACATTAAGTCTAAGTGATATGAATAGAGAATGCTTTCACTATGTGGATATGTCTGAAAAAAAAAGGGCTCATGCCACATCGCTTGACTCAGAAATGAATGATCCTCATCCCTCTGAAATTACCCCGTGAATCAGACCATTCTCAGTCATTGGACTGTTAATGGTGTTAAGGTAATAGGTGTTAATTCAGTTATTTCTTCATAAAGTCGATGTCTGATTCAAAGTCCCGTTGATGCTGACAGAGTAAAATCTCTGTGATCATTAAGCATAACTAAACATCTGATGGTGCATGTCTCGATGGGTCTGATTATCTGTTTCACAGACATGAGCTCTATTAACTGCACTGCATTCCTCTACTGTTTGAGCTGAGAAATCAGCATTGATGTTCAGTTTTCTGGAGTTCCTACAGTGCATGTAAATGGGTAGTAGCCTCCCTAAGACATTTTGGGATAACTACAAGCACAAAATAATTCAACAGTTCCTGTCCACTATTTCAGTGGCCTGAAAGCATTTTTAAGCTTTTTTCTCAAGGTTTTCCTTGGGGATTTGAAAAAAAAATAGAGTTTTTGTTAATGAGTTAAAAAACCAATCACGCGAATCACAACATTATTGCCCCTTTTTTCAGTAAAATATTGTTTTTATCTCGCATTTGATGACGTCTTCTTTGGTAGAGTGTGCGGACTCTATTGATGCGTTTACTAATAACAGTATTATGACATTTGATTTGAAGCAACAGCTAGACCCTATTTTATAAAAATGACCCTTTTCACATTTCCGAGTTTCTCAGAAGCGGAAGTCATAGTTGGTTAAACTTCTATAGCGGTGAATGAGAGATGACATTGAATTTATATTTTGTGTTTTCGTTTACTCAAACAGCAAAAGAAAAACACTGTAATAGTGTTTTCACAACTTAAAAAAATGGAGAGAGACAACAGATGACAATCAATCACCTGCAGGTGATGCGTGGGAAAAAAGACTAAACGGTAACTGTTAGGTCAGGTCAAAAATCGAAGTAAAAACAACAATATACTTGCAGGCTATCAAAATTTTATTAGCAACGTTTCTGTCCTATAATTTCTAAGCTCAATGAGACTGAATCCATAATTAACACCACATCATCATATTATCAATTTTGAATATTGTGTTTCGGCCACTTCTCAGCCTCCCTGGGAAAGTCTATGCCAGGGTACTGGAGAGGAGAATACGGCCGATAGTGGAACCTCGGATTCAGGAGGAACAGTGTGGTTTTCGTCCGGGCCGTGGAACACTGGACCAGCTCTATACTCTCTACAGGGTGCTGGAGGATTCATGGGAGTTTGCCCAACCAGTCCACATGTGTTTTGTGGATTTGGAGAAGGCATTCGACTGTGTCCCCCGAGGCGGCCTGTGGAGGGTGCTCCGGGAATATGGGGTCCGGGGTCCTTTGCTAAGGGCTGTCCGGTCCCTGTATGACCGAAGCAGGAGCTTGGTTCGCATTGCCGGTAGTAAGTCAGACTTCTTCCTAGTGCATGTTGGACTCCGGCAGGGCTGCCCTTTGTCGCCGGTTCTGTTCATAATTTTTATGGACAGAATTTCTAGGCGCAGCCAGGGGCCGGAGGGTGTCAGGTTTGGGGACCGCACGATTTCGTCTCTGCTTTTTGCGAATTATGATGTCGTGTTGGCCCCTTCACACCTTGACCTTCAGCATGCACTGGGGAGGTTTGCAGCCGAGTGTGAAGCGGCTGGGATGAAAATAAGCACCTCCAAATCCGAGGCCATGGTCCTCAGCCGGAAAAGGGTGGCTTGCTCACTTCAGGTTGGTGGTGAAATCCTTCCGCAAGTGGAGGAGTTTAAGTATCTTGGGGTTTTGTTCACGAGTGAGGGAAGGATGGAATGGGAGATTGACAGACGGATCGGTGCAGCTTCTGCAGTAATGCGGTCGGTGTACCGGTCTGTTGTGGTGAAGAAGGAGCTGAGCCGTAAGGCAAAGCTCTCGATTTACCAGTCAATCTACGTTCCTACTCTCACCTATGGTCATGAGCTTTGGGTCATGACCGAAAGGACAAGATCCCGGATACAGGCGGCTGAAATGAGCTTTCTCCGCAGGGTGGCTGGGCGATCCCTTAGAGATAGGGTGAGAAGCTCGGTCACTCGGGAGGAGCTCAGAGTAGAGCCGCTGCTCCTCCACATCGAGAGGGGTCAGCTGAGGTGGCTCAGGCATCTGTTCCGGATGCCTCCTGGACGCCTTCCTGGGGAGGTGTTCCGGGCACGTCCCACTGGGCGGAGGCCCCGGGGAAGACCTAGGACACGCTGGAGAGACTATGTCTCCCGGCTGGCCTGGGAAAGCCTCGGTATCCCCCCAGAAGAGCTGGAGGAAGTGTCTAGGGAGAGGGAAGTCTGGGCATCTCTGCTTAGACTGCTGCCCCCGCGACCCGGCCCCGGATGAGCGGAAGAAGATGGATGGATGGAATGTTGTGTTTGTAGCTGTTTATGATGATGTGGTGTTAAATTAATTATGTATTCATTCTCATTGAGCTTAATTGATTACAAATGGATCGTTACGGTGAATGGTGTTATCATTTAAATGGGATTGAGCTTGAATAGTTGTACTATATGTCTGATGAATTTCGTGAGACCGAAACATAATATTTTGATACTTATTTATTGATAGTGTGCGGCAGTTCCTTGTGTTTTTAGCTTTAAAATAAAATAAAACACACTTTCAGATTTATCCGATGTCTTACTGAAATACAGTGAATTATCATCATTTGTGTAAAATCCAGAGTTCGTGTTTATTAACTTACCCTAATTGAAAAATTAAGAAACATAAATGACTGATGTAAAATTACGGAGCGCAATTATATCAGCAACATATTTCATGATCTCGCCCAGCCCTAAAACTTCTCAATATTAAAGCTTACAATATTACTTTTTGTAAAGCTGCTTTGAAATGACGTGAAATGATTTTGACAGTAACTTCATCTAACTTGATTCATGTAAATTAATCAAAACATTATCCAACTGATCTTTACTGATGTCGCCATGATTATCACTTAATATGTCCTATGGCCAAACAGCGTACTAGATCATTCATAAACTCGTGCCATGCCTCAAGCGTCTACGACGTCAATAAGATTGCTGTATTATAAACCAATGAAATCGGGTGTGGGCGGAGTAACACGTGTTGCCCCGCCTTAATATGTGGCCCCGCCCCAATCGTCCAGACTGCACTCTCGGGTTACTTGGCGGGAAAAGAGTTAAAATATAAGCATGTTCTGTGTAAATGCTTCATAAGAATGTTTTGTCAAAATTTTATTTCATTGAACTTTAATCACAGCTTTTACATTATAATTAATAATCACTAATCATCAATAATAGTTTCAGATTTTTTTTTTCTAATTAAAATGCACCTCCCATTGCCACAATGAGGTGTAGGCCTACAACACACACTACCCACATATTATATGTATTACAACCGTTCAGAGAGTACCCTCACTTTAAAATGAGCCATTGGTGCTATTAGACTACCAGTGAGTGAGTCCACAATCAATAATATTCTTCAGGGGTTTCCCCTTCTGTAAGGTGACTAAGACATTTCTTCTGCCTGACCACATAAGGGAAGTGGAGTGGGCCTTGAGTCGAGCGGGCTGCCAGGTCACAACACTTGGAGCAGTCATGAGGCAGACAGACAGTAATAATTCGTTGGCTCTATATTTGTCCAGCGGGAGGGCCGTGACAGCTGAGAGCACTAAACCTGAGCATGCCAGAATGTCACTGACTCTAAAATGTTTTGATATAGGCTACGGCTCCATTGTGAAAACATCCAGAATAAACAGATGCCGTTTCCTGACTCAAGTCATTTCATTAACTCCATTCCCCCCAAAGCCACACTGACAAACAATGACACCAATGCTGTTCAGCAAGATTAAAACAGATTGTCTGAATGTAGGTCCGAATGTTCATCAGATAGCTGTAGCTGTGCGCATGGCTTTTGGTTGTTGTTCAAGCCTTTTAGGAAACGAGTAAACAAAGACTTTAACCTTAAAGTATACAACTCTAACTGTGTCAGTCTAAGTCTGCATACTGGAAAGGTAAGATATGTACTAAATCTTTCATTCTGCTATGTCAAATGTTTTAAATATTTTCAACTATTTAATTTTGTATGTGCAAACTAGAAAAACAAAAAGTTAATTTTTATGTTAAGTTAGTTTTGTGTTCAGATACTGCTTATCTAAACACATTAAATGACAACATTGAACCATTAATACTATGTATTTATCAGAATAACTATGTTTTTTTATTTTATAATTAGCCAAACAAAAATGATATTCAAGTCTGTAATTAGTTTTGCTATTCTGAAAATGTCTCATTTTTGTTATACGTGGTCTAATTTAAGCATGACAGAAACAATCACTCTCTCCACGGGTCAGCAGATGCCATCGGTGGGCCTAGGAACATGGAAAAGTGCCCCAGGACAGGTGTGTAAACCCTTTCCCACCTCATCATATGTCAGACAAAACAGACATTAGCTGATAAAAATGTCCAAAACAGCCCAAAATGTGACTTCTGTGCAGTATGTTATGGTAGCATTTTCTTGTGTTTGTTAGCTTCTTTATTATGTATTGATGGTATCAGAACTAGATTGGATTGTGTCGTACAGTTGAAGCAGGCTGTTCTAGCAGCGTTAGACTGTGGCTACAGGCACATTGACTGTGCAGCGGCTTACGGCAATGAGCGGGAGGTCGGAGAGGCCCTGTCTGAACTACTTGGACCAGGAAAAGTAGCCTACCTGCAGACAATCAATAAGCTCACCATCATCACGTTCCACTAATGAAATTTGTACTATTTATGACTACCATATAGTCCCTGAGACGAGAAGACATTTTTGTGACCTCCAAGTTGTGGAACACCAAACACCATCCAGATGATGTCGAGGAGGCCTGCAAAAGGTAGGTAGGTAGGTAGTTTATTTATATAGCACAATTAAATACAATTTACATTGTCCAATGTGCTTTACAATATTAATAAATATCATAAAAGACTGACAGCAAAACAGCAACAAAAGTTCAGGATTACATTTAAATAGACTACTGCAAGATAAGTGCTTCACCAGTTTAAAAAAGAGATACAGTGTAATAATGTTTTCTCATGTGTTAAATGCCTTGTCCAATAAGAGTGTTTTTAGCTTGGATTTAAAGACAGAAAGCGAAGAGGCCATTCTAATGGAAGTGGGCAAGTCATTCCATAGTCTGGGGCCAACTATAGAGAAGGCACGGTCCCCCCCCCTGGACTTTAGTTTTGACTTAGGGATAGATAGGAGTCTCTGATTTGATGACCGTAGTGATCTGGACGGATGATGCTCAGTCAATAGAGCAGACAGATATGGTGGAGCCAGACTATTCATGGATTTATACACAAAAATTAAAAGTTTATACTCCACTCTATAATGCACTGGCAACCAGTGTAGGGATCGTAAAATAGGAGTGATATGATTCCGTTTTTTAGCACCTGTCAGAAGTCTAGCTGCCGCATTTTGTACTAATTGGAGACGAGACATTGCTGAGTGCTAGTCCCAGCATAAAGAGAGTTGCAGTAATCTAGTCTAGAAAAAATAAAAGCATGTAATACTTTTTCGAGGAATGTTTTTACTTTTGATAGTAATCTTAACTGAAAGAAGCAAGATTTCACTACTGAATTTATTTGCCTCTCAAATTTCAAGGATTCATCAAATACCACACCCAAATTTCTCACCCAAGGCCTCACATAAGAAGACAAACCATCAAAAGGAACTTTAGGTGTGGTGGAATAGTCTGAGGGTCTAATTAAAATCATTTCTGTTTTGCTCTCATTAAAATGCAGAAAATTAGAGGACAACCAGGTCTTTACTTCGGTCAAACAGGCCATAAGAGTTTCCAGGCTATCTGATGAGCGTTTGAAAGGCAGATAAATTTGAGTGTCATCTGCATAGAAATGGAATGACAACCCGTATTTTCTGATAATAGAACCTAATGGAAGCATGTATAAAGAAAAAAGAATGGGGGCCAAAATAGACCCTTGAGGAACCCCACATGATAACACAGCCTTACTGGAGGAAGATTCTCCAATCTTCACTGAGAAGCTTCTGTTAGAAAAATAGGATCTAAACCAGTCTAATGCACTGCCAGTAATGCCTGCGCAGTGTTCCAGTCGGGCAATAAGTACAGAGTGATCTACTGTATCGAATGCAGCCGTTAAATCTAAAAGTACAAGAGCCACATAATCGCCAGAGTCACAGGTTATGAGGACATCATTAAAAACCTTCAGCAGTGTAGTCTCTGTCGAATGATGTTTTCTAAACCCAGATTGGAGAGTTTCGAAAAGCATATTATCAGTGAGGAAGCTTTGTAGTTGTTGCAGGACAATTTTCTCTAGAATTTTAGACATAAATGAAAGATTGGAGATCGGTCTAAAGTTGGCCATCACTGTGGGGTCCAAGTTCTGTTTTTTTAATAGAGGATAAACTGATGCATGTTTTAGCGGTTCAGGTATGATACCAGTTTCTAAACAGCGATTTAGCATGACCAAAAGAAGAGAATGAACATCCTCAAATACTTGTTTAAGGAAAAAGGGAGGAATAACATCATCAGAGGAGCCTGAAGGCCTAAGGTTCTCTACTATTTCTGATAGAGGGCCATGAGACATAGACCTGAGTGCAACAATGGAGGCTCTAGACCCTTCCAGTGCTGAGATATCTAAACTCAAAATTTCGACCCGAAAAAAAAAAAAAGACAGTGTTACCCCTTACGTTTTTTTTTTTGGGCGAAAAATTAAGTATCCCCAATCTTCTCAAAACTCTGGATTCTGATAGAGGGCCATGAGACTTAGACCTGAGTGCAAAAATGGAGGCTCTAGACCCTTCCAGAGCTGAGATATCGAAAATCAAAATTTCAACCCGTAAAAAAACGACAGTGTTACCCCTTACGTTTTTTTTTTTGGGCAAAAAATTAAGTATCCCCAATCTTCTCAAAACTCTGGATTCTGATAGAGGGCCGTGAGCCTTAGACCTGAGTGCAACAATGGAGGCTCTAGACCCTTCCAGAGCTGAGATATCGAAATTCAAAATTTTGACCAGAAAAAAAAACGACAGTGTTACCCCTTACGTTTTTTTGGGGGGGGGCGAAAAATTAAGTATCCCCAATCTTCTCAAAACTCTGGATTCTGATAGAGGGCCATGAGACATAGACCTGAGTGCAACAATGGAGGCTCTAGACCCTTCCAGTGCTGAGATATCTAAACTCAAAATTTCGACCCGAAAAAAAAAACGACAGTGTTACCCCTTACGTTTTTTTTTTTGGGCGAAAAATTAAGTATCCCCAATCTTCTCAAAACTCTGGATTCTGATAGAGGGCCATGAGACATAGACCTGAGTGCAACAATGGAGGCTCTAGACCCTTCCAGAGCTGAGATATCGAAAATCAAAATTTCGACCCGTAAAAAAAACGACAGTGTTACCCCTTACGTTTTTTTTGGGGGGCGAAAAATTAAGTATCCCTAATCTTCTCAAAACTCTGGATTCTGATAGAGGGCCATGAGACATAGACCTGAGTGCAACAATGGAGGCTCTAGACCCTTCCAGAGCTGAGATATCGAAATTCAAAATTTCGACCAGAAAAAAAAACGACAGTGTTACCCCTTACGTTTTTTTTTTGGGCGAAAAATTTAGTATCCCCAATCTTCTCAAAACTCTGGATTCTGATAGAGGGCCATGAGACATAGACCTGAGTGCAACAATGGAGGCTCTAGACCCTTCCAGAGCTGAGATATCGAAACTCAAAATTTCGACCCGAAAAAAAAAACGACAGCGGTACCCCTTTTCGTTTTTTTTTTTGGGCGAAAAATGAAGTTTCTCCAATCTTCTCAAAACTCTGGATTCTGATAGAGGGCCATGAGACTTAAACCTGAGTGCAAAAATGGAGGCTCTAGACCCTTCCAGAGCTGAGATATCGAAAATCAAAATTTCGACCAGAAAAAAAAACGACAGTGTTACCCCTTACGTTTTTTTTGGGGGGGCGAAAAATTAAGTATCCCCAATCTTCTCAAAACTCTGGATTCTGATAGAGGGCCATGAGACAAAACCTGAGTGCAACAATGGAGGCTCTAGACCCTTCCAGTGCTGAGAAATCTAAACTCAAAATTTCGACCCGAAAAAAAAACGACAGTGTTACCCCTTACGTTTTTTTTTTTTGGGCGAAAAATTAAGTATCCCCAATCTTCTCAAAACTCTGGATTCTGATAGAGGGCAATGAGACTTAGACCTGAGTGCAACAATGGAGGCTCTAGACCCTTCCAGAGCTGAGATATCGAAAATCAAAATTTCGACCCGAAAAAAAAACGACAGTGTTACCCCTTACGTTTTTTTTTGGGCGAAAAATTAAGTATCCCCAATCTTCTCAAAACTCTGGATTCTGATAGAGGGCCGTGAGCCTTAGACATGAGTGCAACAATGGAGGCTCTAGACCCTTCCAGAGCTGAGATATCGAAATTCAAAATTTTGACCAGAAAAAAAAAACGACAGTGTTACCCCTTACGTTTTTTTTTTGGGCGAAAAATTTAGTATCCCCAATCTTCTCAAAACTCTGGATTCTGATAGAGGGCCATGAGACTTAGACCTGAGTGCAACAATGGAGGCTCTAGACCCTTCCAGAGCTGAGATATCGAAAATCAAAATTTCGACCCGTAAAAAAAACGACAGTGTTACCCCTTACGTTTTTTTTGGAGGGCGAAAATTTAAGTTTCCCTAATCTTCTCAAAACTCTGGATTCTGATAGAGGGCCATGAGACTTAGACCTGAGTGCAACAATGGAGGCTCTAGACCCTTCCAGAGCTGAGATATCGAACCTCAAAATTTCGACCCGAAAAAAAAAACGACAGTGTTACCCCTTACGGTTTTTTTTTTGGGCGAAAAATTAAGTTTCTCCAATATTCTCAAAACTCTGGATTCTGATAGAGGGCCATGAGACTTAAACCTGAGTGCAAAAATTGAGGCTCTAGACCCTTCCAGAGCTGAGATATCGAAAATCAAAATTTCGACCAGAAAAAAAAAACGACAGTGTTACCCCTTACGTTTTTTTTGGGGGGGCGAAAAATTAAGTATCCCCAATCTTCTCAAAACTCTGGATTCTGATAGAGGGCCATGAGACATAGACCTGAGTGCAACAATGGAGGCTCTAGACCCTTCCAGAGCCGAGATATCTAAACTCAAAATTTCGACCCGAAAAAAAAAAAACGACAGTGTTACCCCTTACGTTTTTTTTTTTGGGCGAAAAATTAAGTATCCCCAATCTTCTCCAAACTCTGGATTCTGATAGAGGGCCATGAGACTTAGACCTGAGTGCAACAATGGAGGCTCTAGACCCTTCCAGAGCTGAGATATCGAAAATCAAAATTTCGACCTGAAAAAAAAAACGACAGTGTTACCCCTTACGTTTTTTTTTTTTGGGCGAAAAATTAAGTATCCCCAATCTTCTCAAAACTCTGGATTCTGATAGAGGGCCGTGAGCCTTAGACCTGAGTGCAACAATGGAGGCTCTAGACCCTTCCAGAGCTGAGATATCTAAACTCAAAATTTCGACCCGAAAAAAAAAACGACAGTGTTACCCCTTACGTTTTTTTTTTTGGGCGAAAAATTAAGTATCCCCAATCTTCTCAAAACTCTGGATTCTGATAGAGGGCCATGAGACTTAGACCTGAGTGCAACAATGGAGGCTCTAGACCCTTCCAGAGCTGAGATATCGAAAATCAAAATTTCGACCCGAAAAAAAAAACGACAGTGTTACCCCTTACGTTTTTTTTTTTTGGGCGAAAAATTAAGTATCCCCAATCTTCTCAAAACTCTGGATTCTGATAGAGGGCCGTGAGCCTTAGACCTGAGTGCAACAATGGAGGCTCTAGACCCTTCCAGAGCTGAGATATCGAAATTCAAAATTTTGACCAGAAAAAAAAACGACAGTGTTACCCCTTACGTTTTTTTTGGGGGGGCGAAAAATTAAGTATCCCCAATCTTCTCAAAACTCTGGATTCTGATAGAGGGCCATGAGACATAGACCTGAGTGCAACAATGGAGGCTCTAGACCCTTCCAGTGCTGAGATATATAAACTCAAAATTTCGACCCGAAAAAAAACGACAGTGTTACCCCTTACGTTTTTTTTTTTTGGGCGAAAAATTAAGTATCCCCAATCTTCTCAAAACTCTGGATTCTGATAGAGGGCCATGAGACTTAGACCTGAGTGCAACAATGGAGGCTCTAGACCCTTCCAGAGCTGAGATATCGAAAATCAAAATTTCGACCCGTAAAAAAACGACAGTGTTACCCCTTACGTTTTTTTTGGGGGGCGAAAAATTAAGTATCCCTAATCTTCTCAAAACTCTGGATTCTGATAGAGGGCCATGAGACATAGACCTGAGTGCAACAATGGAGGCTCTAGACCCTTCCAGAGCTGAGATATCGAAATTCAAAATTTCGACCAGAAAAAAAAACGACAGTGTTACCCCTTACGTTTTTTTTTTTTGGGCGAAAAATTAAGTATCCCCAATCTTCTCAAAACTCTGGATTCTGATAGAGGGCCATGAGACTTAGACCTGAGTGCAACAATGGAGGCTCTAGACCCTTCCAGAGCTGAGATATCGAAAATCAAAATTTCGACCCGTAAAAAAAACGACAGTGTTACCCCTTACGTTTTTTTTGGGGGGCGAAAAATTAAGTATCCCTAATCTTCTCAAAACTCTGGATTCTGATAGAGGGCCATGAGACATAGACCTGAGTGCAACAATGGAGGCTCTAGACCCTTCCAGAGCTGAGATATCGAAATTCAAAATTTCGACCAGAAAAAAAAAACGACAGTGTTACCCCTTACGTTTTTTTTTTTGGGCGAAAAATTAAGTATCCCCAATCTTTTCAAAACTCTGGATTCTGATAGAGGGCCATGAGACTTAGACCTGAGTGCAACAATGGAGGCTCTAGACTCTTCCAGAGCTGAGATATCGAAAATCAAAATTTCGACCCAAAAAAAAAACGACAGTGTTACCCCTTACGTTTTTTTGGGGGGGGGGCGAAAAATTAAGTATCCCCAATCTTCTCAAAACTCTGGATTCTGATAGAGGGCCGTGAGCCTTAGACCTGAGTGCAAAAATGGAGGCTCTAGACCCTTCTAGAGCTGAGATATCGAAAATCAAAATTTCGACCCGTGAAAAAAACACGACAGTGGTACCCCTTTCGTTTTTTTTTTTCGGGCGAAAAATGAAGTTTCTCCAATCTTCTCAAAACTCTGGATTCTGATAGAGGGCCATGAGACTTAAACCTGAGTGCAAAAATGGAGGCTCTAGACCCTTTCAGAGCTGAGATATCGAAAATCAAAATTTCGACCAGAAAAAAAATGACAGTGTTACCCCTTACGTTTTTTGGGGGGGGGCAAAAAATTAAGTATCCCCAATCATTTCAAAACTCTGGATTCTGATAGAGGGCCATGAGACATAGACCTGAGTGCAACAATGGAGGCTCTAGACCCTTCCAGTGCTGAGATATCGAAACTCAAAATTTCGACCCGAAAAAAAAACGACAGTGTTACCCCTTACGTTTTTTTTTTTTGGGCGAAAAATTAAGTATTCCCAATCTTCTCAAAACTCTGGATTCTGATAGAGGGCCATGAGACTTAGACCTGAGTGCAACAATGGAGGCTCTAGACCCTTCCAGAGCTGAGATATCAAAAATCAAAATTTCGACCCGTAAAAAAAACGACAGTGTTACCCCTTACGTTTTTATTGGGGGGCGAAAATTTAAGTTTCCCTAATCTTCTCAAAACTCTGGATTCTGATAGAGGGCCATGAGACTTAGACCTGAGTGCAACAATGGAGCCTCTAGACCCTTCCAGAGCTGAGATATCGAAACTCAAAATTTGGACCCGAAAAAAAAAAACGACAGTGGTACCCCTTACGTTTTTTTTTTGGGCGAAAAATTAAGTATCCCCAATCTTCTCAAAACTCTGGATTCTGATAGAGGGCCGTGAGCCTTAGACCTGAGTGCAACAATGGAGGCTCTAGACCCTTCCAGAGCTGATATATCGAAAATCAAAATTTCGACCCGTAAAAAAAACGACAGTGTTACCCCTTACGTTTTTTTTGGGGGGCGAAAATTTAAGTTTCCCTAATCTTCTCAAAACTCTGGATTCTGATAGAGGGCCATGAGACTTAGACCTGAGTGCAACAATGGAGGCTCTAGACCCTTCCAGAGCTGAGATATCTAAACTCAAAATTTCGACCCGAAAAAAAAAAACGACAGTGTTACCCCTTACGGTTTTTTTTTTGGGGCGAAAAATTAAGTATCCCCAATCTTCTCAAAACTCTGGATTCTGATAGAGGGCCGTGAGCCTTAGACCTGAGTGCAACAATGGAGGCTCTAGACCCTTCCAGAGCTGATATATCGAAAATCAAAATTTCGACCCGTAAAAAAAACGACAGTGTTACCCCTTACGTTTTTTTTGGGGGGCGAAAATTTAAGTTTCCCTAATCTTCTCAAAACTCTGGATTCTGATAGAGGGCCATGAGACTTAGACCTGAGTGCAACAATGGAGGCTCTAGACTCTTCCAGAGCTGAGATATCGAAAATCAAAATTTCGACCCAAAAAAAAAACGACAGTGTTACCCCTTACGTTTTTTTTGGGGGGGCGAAAAATTAAGTATCCCCAATCTTCTCAAAACTCTGGATTCTGATAGAGGGCCGTGAGCCTTAGACCTGAGTGCAAAAATGGAGGCTCTACACCCTTCCAGAGCTGAGATATCGAAATTCAAAATTTCGACCCGAAAAAAAAAACAACAGTGTTACCCCTTACGTTTTTTTTTTTGGGCGAAAAATTAAGTATCCCCAAACTTCTCAAAACTCTGGATTCTGATAGAGGGCCGTGAGCCTTAGACCTGAGTGCAAAATTGGAGGCTCTAGACCCTTCTAGAGCTGAGATATCGAAAATCAAAATTTCGACCCGTAAAAAAAAAGACAGTGTTACCCCTTACGTTTTTTTTGGGGGGCGAAAAATTAAGTATCCCTAATCTTCTCAAAACTCTGGATTCTGATAGAGGGCCATGAGACTTAGACCTGAGTGCAACAATGGAGGCTCTAGACCCTTCCAGAGCTGAGATATCTAAACTCAAAATTTCGACCCGAAAAAAAAACGACAGTGTTACCCCTTACGTTTTTTTTTTTTGGGCGAAAAATTAAGTATCCCCAATCTTCTCAAAACTCTGGATTCTGATAGAGGGCCATGAGACTTAGACCTGAGTGCAACAATGGAGGCTCTAGACCCTTCCAGAGCTGAGATATCGAAATTCAAAATTTCGACCCGTAAAAAAAACGACAGTGTTACCCCTTACGTTTTTTTTGGGGGGCGAAAATTTAAGTTTCCCTAATCTTCTCAAAACTCTGGATTCTGATAGAGGGCCATGAGACTTAGACCTGAGTGCAACAATGGAGGCTCTAGACCCTTCCAGAGCTGAGATATCGAAACTCAAAATTTCGACACGAAAAAAAAAAACGACAGTGGTACCCCTTTCGTTTTTTTTTTTTCGGGCGAAAAATGAAGTTTCTCCAATCTTCTCAAAACTCTGGATTCTGATAGAGGGCCATGAGACATAGACCTGAGTGCAACAATGGAGGCTCTAGACCCTTCCAGTGCTGAGATATCTAAACTCAAAATTTCGACCCGAAAAAAAAAAACGACAGTGTTACCCCTTACGTTTTTTTTTTTTGGGCGAAAAATTAAGTATCCCCAATCTTCTCAAAACTCTGGATTCTGATAGAGGGCCATGAGACTTAGACCTGAGTGCAACAATGGAGGCTCTAGACCCTTCCAGAGCTGAGATATCGAAAATCAAAATTTCGACCCGAAAAAAAAAACGACAGTGTTACCCCTTATGTTTTTTTTTTGGGCGAAAAATTAAGTATCCCCAATGTTCTCAAAACTCTGGATTCTGATAGAGGGCCGTGAGCCTTAGACCTGAGTGCAACGATGGAGGCTCTATACCCTTCCAGAGCTGAGATATCGAAATTCAAAATTTTGACCAGAAAAAAAAACGACAGTGTTACCCCTTACGTTTTTTTGGGGGGGGGCGAAAAATTAAGTATCCCCAATCTTTTCAAAACTCTGGATTCTGATAGAGGGCCATGAGACATAGACCTGAGTGCAACAATGGAGGCTCTAGACCCTTCCAGTGCTGAGATATCGAAACTCAAAATTTCGACCTGAAAAAAAAACGACAGTGTTACCCCTTACGTTTTTTTTTTTGGGCGAAAAATTAAGTATCCCCAATCTTCTCAAAACTCTGGATTCTGATAGAGGGCCATGAGACTTAGACCTGAGTGCAACAATGGAGGCTCTAGACCCTTCCAGAGCTGAGATATCGAAATTCAAAATTTTGACCAGAAAAAAAAACGACAGTGTTACCCCTTACGTTTTTTTTTTGGGCGAAAAATTTAGTATCCCTAATCTTCTCAAAACTCTGGATTCTGATAGAGGGCCATGAGACATAGACCTGAGTGCAACAATGGAGGCTCTAGACCCTTCCAGAGCTGAGATATCGAAATTCAAAATTTCGACCAGAAAAAAAAAACGACAGTGTTACCCCTTACGTTTTTTTTGGGGGGCGAAAATTTAAGTTTCCCTAATCTTCTCAAAACTCTGGATTCTGATAGAGGGCCATGAGACTTAGACCTGAGTGCAACAATGGAGGCTCTAGACCCTTCCAGAGCTGAGATATCTAAACTCAAAATTTCGACCCGAAAAAAAAAAACGACAGTGTTACCCCTTACGGTTTTTTTTTTTCGGGCGAAAAATGAAGTTTCTCCAATCTTCTCAAAACTCTGGATTCTGATAGAGGGCCATGAGACTTAAACCTGAGTGCAAAAATGGAGGCTCTAGACCCTTCTAGAGCTGAGATATCGAAATTCAAAATTTCGACCAGAAAAAAAAAACGACAGTGTTACCCCTTACGTTTTTTTGGGGGGGGCGAAAAATTAAGTATCCCCAATCTTCTCAAAACTCTGGATTCTGATAGAGGGCCATGAGACATAGACCTGAGTGCAACAATGGAGGCTCTAGACCCTTCCAGTGCTGAGATATCTAAACTCAAAATTTCGACCCGAAAAAAAAAAAAACGACAGTGTTACCCCTTACGTTTTTTTTTTTTTGGGCAAAAAATTAAGTATCCCCAATCTTCTCAAAACTCTGGATTCTGATAGAGGGCCATGAGACTTAGACCTGAGTGCAACAATGGAGGCTCTAGACCCTTCCAGAGCTGAGATATCGAAAATCAAAATTTCGACCCGAAAAAAAAAACGACAGTGTTACCCCTTACGTTTTTTTTTTTGGGCGAAAAATTAAGTATCCCCAATCTTCTCAAAACTCTGGATTCTGATAGAGGGCCATGAGACTTAGACCTGAGTGCAACAATGGAGGCTCTAGACCCTTCCAGAGCTGAGATATCGAAAATCAAAATTTCGACCCGTAAAAAAAACGACAGTGTTACCCCTTACGTTTTTTTTGGGGGGCGAAAAATTAAGTATCCCTAATCTTCTCAAAACTCTGGATTCTGATAGAGGGCCATGAGACATAGACCTGAGTGCAACAATGGAGGCTCAAGACCCTTCCAGAGCTGAGATATCGAAATTCAAAATTTCGACCAGAAAAAAAAACGACAGTGTTACCCCTTACGTTTTTTTTTTTTGGGCGAAAAATTAAGTATCCCCAATCTTCTCAAAACTCTGGATTCTGATAGAGGGCCATGAGACTTAGACCTGAGTGCAACAATGGAGGCTCTAGACCCTTCCAGAGCTGAGATATCAAAAATTAAAATTTCGACCTGTAAAAAAAACGACAGTGTTACCCCTTACGTTTTTTTTGGGGGGCGAAAAATTAAGTATCCCTAATCTTCTCAAAACTCTGGATTCTGATAGAGGGCCATGAGACATAGACCTGAGTGCAACAATGGAGGCTCTAGACCCTTCCAGAGCTGAGATATCGAAATTCAAAATTTCGACCAGAAAAAAAAACGACAGTGTTACCCCTTACGTTTTTTTTTTGGGCGAAAAATTTAGTATCCCCAATCTTCTCAAAACTCTGGATTCTGATAGAGGGCCATGAGACATAGACCTGAGTGCAACAATGGAGGCTCTAGACCCTTCCAGTGCTGAGATATCGAAAATCAAAATTTCGACCTGAAAAAAAAATGACAGTGTTACCCCTTACGTTTTTTTTTTTTGGGCGAAAAATTAAGTATCCCCAATCTTCTCAAAACTCTGGATTCTGATAGAGGGCCATGAGACTTAGACCTGAGTGCAACAATGGAGGCTCTAGACTCTTCCAGAGCTGAGATATCGAAAATCAAAATTTCGACCCAAAAAAAAAAACGACAGTGTTACCCCTTACGTTTTTTTTGGGGGGGCGAAAAATTAAGTATCCCCAATCTTCTCAAAACTCTGGATTCTGATAGAGGGCCGTGAGCCTTAGACCTGAGTGCAAAAATGGAGGCTCTACACCCTTCCAGAGCTGAGATATCGAAATTCAAAATTTCGACCCGAAAAAAAAAACGACAGTGTTACCCCGTACGTTTTTTTTTTTGGGCAAAAAATTAAGTATCCCCAAACTTCTCAAAACTCTGGATTCTGATAGAGGGCCGTGAGCCTTAGACCTGAGTGCAAAAATTGAGGCTCTAGACCCTTCTAGAGCTGAGATATCGAAAATCAAAATTTCGACCCGTAAAAAAAAAGACAGTGTTACCCCTTACGTTTTTTTTGGGGGGCGAAAAATTAAGTATCCCTAATCTTCTCAAAACTCTGGATTCTGATAGAGGGCCATGAGACTTAGACCTGAGTGCAACAATGGAGGCTCTAGACCCTTCCAGAGCTGAGATATCTAAACTCAAAATTTCGACCCGAAAAAAAAACGACAGTGTTACCCCTTACGTTTTTTTTTTTTTGGGCGAAAAATTAAGTATCCCCAATCTTCTCAAAACTCTGGATTCTGATAGAGGGCCATGAGACTTAGACCTGAGTGCAACAATGGAGGCTCTAGACCCTTCCAGAGCTGAGATATCGAAAATCAAAATTTCGACCCGTAAAAAAAACGACAGTGTTACCCCTTACGTTTTTTTGGGGGGGCGAAAATTTAAGTTTCCCTAATCTTCTCAAAACTCTGGATTCTGATAGAGGGCCATGAGACTTAGACCTGAGTGCAAAAATGGAGGCTCTAGACCCTTCCAGAGCTGAGATATCGAAACTCAAAATTTCGACACGAAAAAAAAAAAACGACAGTGGTACCCCTTTCGTTTTTTTTTTTTCGGGCGAAAAATGAAGTTTCTCCAATCTTCTCAAAACTCTGGATTCTGATAGAGGGCCATGAGACTTAAACCTGAGTGCAAAAATGGAGGCTCTAGACCCTTCCAGAGCTGAGATATCGAAAATCAAAATTTCGACCAGAAAAAAAAAACGACAGTGTTACCCCTTACGTTTTTTTTTTTTGGGCGAAAAATTAAGTATCCCCATTCTTCTCAAAACTCTGGATTCTGTTAGAGGGCCATGAGACTTAGACCTGAGTGCAACAATGGAGGCTCTAGACCCTTCCAGAGCTGAGATATCGAAAATCAAAATTTCGACCCGTAAAAAAAACGACAGTGTTACCCCTTACGTTTTTTTTGGGGGGCGAAAAATTAAGTATCCCTAATCTTCTCAAAACTCTGGATTCTGATAGAGGGCCATGAGACTTAGACCTGAGTGCAACAATGGAGGCTCTAGACTCTTCCAGAGCTGAGATATCGAAAATCAAAATTTCGACCCAAAAAAAAACGACAGTGTTACCCCTTACGTTTTTTTTGGGGGGCGAAAAATTAAGTATCCCTAATCTTCTCAAAACTCTGGATTCTGATAGAGGGCCATGAGACTTAGACCTGAGTGCAACAATGGAGGCTCTAGACTCTTCCAGAGCTGAGATATCGAAAATCAAAATTTCGACCCGAAAAAAAAACGACAGTGTTACCCCTTACGTTTTTTTTGGGGGGGCGAAAAATTAAGTATCCCCAATCTTCTCAAAACTCTGGATTCTGATAGAGGGCCGTGAGCCTTAGACCTGAGTGCAAAAATGGAGGCTCTACACCCTTCCAGAGCTGAGATATCGAAATTCAAAATTTCGACCCGAAAAAAAAAACGACAGTGTTACCCCTTACGGTTTTTTTTTTTGGGCGAAAAATTAAGTATCCCCAAACTTCTCAAAACTCTGGATTCTGATAGAGGGCCGTGAGCCTTAGACCTGAGTGCAAAAATGGAGGCTCTAGACCCGTCTAGAGCTGAGATATCGAAAATCAAAATTTCGACCCGTAAAAAAAACGACAGTGTTACCCCTTACGTTTTTTTGGGGGGGCGAAAAATTAAGTATCCCTAATCTTCTCAAAACTCTGGATTCTGATAGAGGGCCATGAGACTTAGACCTGAGTGCAACAATGGAGGCTCTAGACCCTTCCAGAGCTGAGATATCGAAATTCAAAATTTTGACCAGAAAAAAAAACGACAGTGTTACCCCTTACGTTTTTTTTTTGGGCGAAAAATTTAGTATCCGTAATCTTCTCAAAACTCTGGATTCTGATAGAGGGCCATGAGACTTAAACCTGAGTGCAAAAATGGAGGCTCTAGACCCTTCCAGAGCTGAGATATCGAAAATCAAAATTTCGACCAGAAAAAAAAACGACAGTGTTACCCCTTACGTTTTTTTTGGGGGGGCGAAAAATTAAGTATCCCCAATCTTCTCAAAACTCTGGATTCTGATAGAGGGCCATGAGACATAGACCTGAGTGCAACAATGGAGGCTCTAGACCCTTCCAGTGCTGAGATATCTAAACTCAAAATTTCGACCCGAAAAAAAAAACGACAGTGTTACCCCTTACGTTTTTTTTTTTTGGGCGAAAAATTAAGTATCCCCAATCTTCTCAAAACTCTGGATTCTGATAGAGGGCCATGAGACTTAGACCTGAGTGCAACAATGGAGGCTCTAGACCCTTCCAGAGCTGAGATATCGAAAATCAGAATTTCGACCCGAAAAAAAAAACGACAGTGTTACCCCTTACGTTTTTTTTTTTGGGCGAAAAATTAAGTATCCCCAATCTTCTCAAAACTCTGGATTCTGATAGAGGGCCATGAGACTTAGACCTGAGTGCAACAATGGAGGCTCTAGACCCTTCCAGAGCTGAGATATCAAAAATTAAAATTTCGACCTGTAAAAAAAACGACAGTGTTACCCCTTACGTTTTTTTTGGGGGGCGAAAAATTAAGTATCCCTAATCTTCTCAAAACTCTGGATTCTGATAGAGGGCCATGAGACATAGACCTGAGTGCAACAATGGAGGCTCTAGACCCTTCCAGAGCTGAGATATCGAAATTCAAAATTTCGACCAGAAAAAAAAACGACAGTGTTACCCCTTACGTTTTTTTTTTGGGCGAAAAATTTAGTATCCCCAATCTTCTCAAAACTCTGGATTCTGATAGAGGGCCATGAGACATAGACCTGAGTGCAACAATGGAGGCTCTAGACCCTTCCAGTGCTGAGATATCGAAAATCAAAATTTCGACCTGAAAAAAAAATGACAGTGTTACCCCTTACGTTTTTTTTTTTTGGGCGAAAAATTAAGTATCCCCAATCTTCTCAAAACTCTGGATTCTGATAGAGGGCCATGAGACTTAGACCTGAGTGCAACAATGGAGGCTCTAGACTCTTCCAGAGCTGAGATATCGAAAATCAAAATTTCGACCCAAAAAAAAAAACGACAGTGTTACCCCTTACGTTTTTTTTGGGGGGGCGAAAAATTAAGTATCCCCAATCTTCTCAAAACTCTGGATTCTGATAGAGGGCCGTGAGCCTTAGACCTGAGTGCAAAAATGGAGGCTCTACACCCTTCCAGAGCTGAGATATCGAAATTCAAAATTTCGACCCGAAAAAAAAAACGACAGTGTTACCCCGTACGTTTTTTTTTTTGGGCAAAAAATTAAGTATCCCCAAACTTCTCAAAACTCTGGATTCTGATAGAGGGCCGTGAGCCTTAGACCTGAGTGCAAAAATGGAGGCTCTAGACCCTTCTAGAGCTGAGATATCGAAAATCAAAATTTCGACCCGTAAAAAAAAAGACAGTGTTACCCCTTACGTTTTTTTTGGGGGGCGAAAAATTAAGTATCCCTAATCTTCTCAAAACTCTGGATTCTGATAGAGGGCCATGAGACTTAGACCTGAGTGCAACAATGGAGGCTCTAGACCCTTCCAGAGCTGAGATATCTAAACTCAAAATTTCGACCCGAAAAAAAAACGACAGTGTTACCCCTTACGTTTTTTTTTTTTTGGGCGAAAAATTAAGTATCCCCAATCTTCTCAAAACTCTGGATTCTGATAGAGGGCCATGAGACTTAGACCTGAGTGCAACAATGGAGGCTCTAGACCCTTCCAGAGCTGAGATATCGAAAATCAAAATTTCGACCCGTAAAAAAAACGACAGTGTTACCCCTTACGTTTTTTTTGGGGGGCGAAAATTTAAGTTTCCCTAATCTTCTCAAAACTCTGGATTCTGATAGAGGGCCATGAGACTTAGACCTGAGTGCAAAAATGGAGGCTCTAGACCCTTCCAGAGCTGAGATATCGAAACTCAAAATTTCGACACGAAAAAAAAAAAACGACAGTGGTACCCCTTTCGTTTTTTTTTTTTCGGGCGAAAAATGAAGTTTCTCCAATCTTCTCAAAACTCTGGATTCTGATAGAGGGCCATGAGACTTAAACCTGAGTGCAAAAATGGAGGCTCTAGACCCTTCCAGAGCTGAGATATCGAAAATCAAAATTTCGACCAGAAAAAAAAAACGACAGTGTTACCCCTTACGTTTTTTTTTTTTGGGCGAAAAATTAAGTATCCCCATTCTTCTCAAAACTCTGGATTCTGTTAGAGGGCCATGAGACTTAGACCTGAGTGCAACAATGGAGGCTCTAGACCCTTCCAGAGCTGAGATATCGAAAATCAAAATTTCGACCCGTAAAAAAAACGACAGTGTTACCCCTTACGTTTTTTTTGGGGGGCGAAAAATTAAGTATCCCTAATCTTCTCAAAACTCTGGATTCTGATAGAGGGCCATGAGACTTAGACCTGAGTGCAACAATGGAGGCTCTAGACTCTTCCAGAGCTGAGATATCGAAAATCAAAATTTCGACCCAAAAAAAAACGACAGTGTTACCCCTTACGTTTTTTTTGGGGGGCGAAAAATTAAGTATCCCTAATCTTCTCAAAACTCTGGATTCTGATAGAGGGCCATGAGACTTAGACCTGAGTGCAACAATGGAGGCTCTAGACTCTTCCAGAGCTGAGATATCGAAAATCAAAATTTCGACCCGAAAAAAAAACGACAGTGTTACCCCTTACGTTTTTTTTGGGGGGGCGAAAAATTAAGTATCCCCAATCTTCTCAAAACTCTGGATTCTGATAGAGGGCCGTGAGCCTTAGACCTGAGTGCAAAAATGGAGGCTCTACACCCTTCCAGAGCTGAGATATCGAAATTCAAAATTTCGACCCGAAAAAAAAAACGACAGTGTTACCCCTTACGGGTTTTTTTTTGGGCGAAAAATTAAGTATCCCCAAACTTCTCAAAACTCTGGATTCTGATAGAGGGCCGTGAGCCTTAGACCTGAGTGCAAAAATGGAGGCTCTAGACCCGTCTAGAGCTGAGATATCGAAAATCAAAATTTCGACCCGTAAAAAAAACGACAGTGTTACCCCTTACGTTTTTTTGGGGGGGCGAAAAATTAAGTATCCCTAATCTTCTCAAAACTCTGGATTCTGATAGAGGGCCATGAGACTTAGACCTGAGTGCAACAATGGAGGCTCTAGACCCTTCCAGAGCTGAGATATCGAAATTCAAAATTTTGACCAGAAAAAAAAACGACAGTGTTACCCCTTACGTTTTTTTTTTGGGCGAAAAATTTAGTATCCGTAATCTTCTCAAAACTCTGGATTCTGATAGAGGGCCATGAGACTTAAACCTGAGTGCAAAAATGGAGGCTCTAGACCCTTCCAGAGCTGAGATATCGAAAATCAAAATTTCGACCAGAAAAAAAAACGACAGTGTTACCCCTTACGTTTTTTTTGGGGGGGCGAAAAATTAAGTATCCCCAATCTTCTCAAAACTCTGGATTCTGATAGAGGGCCATGAGACATAGACCTGAGTGCAACAATGGAGGCTCTAGACCCTTCCAGTGCTGAGATATCTAAACTCAAAATTTCGACCCGAAAAAAAAAACGACAGTGTTACCCCTTACGTTTTTTTTTTTTGGGCGAAAAATTAAGTATCCCCAATCTTCTCAAAACTCTGGATTCTGATAGAGGGCCATGAGACTTAGACCTGAGTGCAACAATGGAGGCTCTAGACCCTTCCAGAGCTGAGATATCGAAAATCAGAATTTCGACCCGAAAAAAAAAACGACAGTGTTACCCCTTACGTTTTTTTTTTTTGGGCGAAAAATTAAGTATCCCCAATCTTCTCAAAACTCTGGATTCTGATAGAGGGCCATGAGACTTAGACCTGAGTGCAACAATGGAGGCTCTAGACCCTTCCAGAGCTGAGATATCGAAAATCAGAATTTCGACCCGAAAAAAAAAACGACAGTGTTACCCCTTACGTTTTTTTTTTTTTGGGCGAAAAATTAAGTATCCCCAATCTTCTCAAAACTCTGGATTCTGATAGAGGGCCGTGAGCCTTAGACCTGAGTGCAACGATGGAGGCTCTATACCCTTCCAGAGCTGAGATATCGAAATTCAAAATTTTGACCAGAAAAAAAAACGACAGTGTTACCCCTTACGTTTTTTTTGGGGGGGCGAAAAATTAAGTATCCCCAATCTTTTCAAAACTCTGGATTCTGATAGAGGGCCATGAGACATAGACCTGAGTGCAACAATGGAGGCTCTAGACCCTTCCAGTGCTGAGATATCGAAACTCAAAATTTCGACCTGAAAAAAAAACGACAGTGTTACCCCTTACGTTTTTTTTTTTTGGGCGAAAAATTAAGTATCCCCAATCTTCTCAAAACTCTGGATTCTGATAGAGGGCCATGAGACTTAGACCTGAGTGCAACAATGGAGGCTCTAGACCCTTCCAGAGCTGAGATATCGAAAATCAAAATTTCGACCTGAAAAAAAAACGACAGTGTTACCCCTTACGTTTTTTTTTTTGGGCGAAAAATTAAGTATCCCCAATCTTCTCAAAACTCTGGATTCTGATAGAGGGCCATGAGACTTAGACCTGAGTGCAACAATGGAGGCTCTAGACCCTTCCAGAGCTGAGATATCGAGATTCAAAATTTTGACCAGAAAAAAAAACGACAGTGTTACCCCTTACGTTTTTTTTTGGGCGAAAAATTTAGTATCCCTAATGTTCTCAAAACTCTGGATTCTGATAGAGGGCCATGAGACTTAGACCTGAGTGCAACAATGGAGGCTCTAGACCCTTCCAGAGCTGAGATATCGAAACTCAAAATTTCGACCCGAAAAAAAAAAACGACAGTGGTACCCCTTTCGTTTTTTTTTTCGGGCGAAAAATGAAGTTTCTCCAATCTTCTCAAAACTCTGGATTCTGATAGAGGGCCATGAGACTTAAACCTGAGTGCAAAAATGGAGGCTCTAGACCCTTCCAGAGCTGAGATATCGAAAATCAAAATTTCGACCAGAAAAAAAAACGACAGTGTTACCCCTTACGTTTTTTTTGGGGGGGCGAAAAATTAAGTATCCCCAATCTTCTCAAAACTCTGGATTCTGATAGAGGGCCATGAGACATAGACCTGAGTGCAACAATGGAGGCTCTAGACCCTTCCAGAGCTGAGATATCGAAATTCAAAATTTCGACCAGAAAAAAAAAACGACAGTGTTACCCCTTACGTTTTTTTTTTTGGGCGAAAAATTTTGTATCCCCAATCTTTTCAAAACTCTGGATTCTGATAGAGGGCCATGAGACATAGACCTGAGTGCAACAATGGAGGCTCTAGACCCTTCCAGTGCTGAGATATCGAAACTCAAAATTTCGACCTGAAAAAAAAAAACGACAGTGTTACCCCTTACGTTTTTTTTTTTTGGGCGAAAAATTAAGTATCCCCAATCTTTTCAAAACTCTGGATTCTGATAGAGGGCCATGAGACTTAGACCTGAGTGCAACAATGGAGGCTCTAAACCCTTCCAGAGCTGAGATATCGAAAATCAAAATTTCGACCCGTAAAAAAAATGACAGTGTTACCCCTTACGTTTTTTTTTTTGGGCGAAAAATTAAGTATCCCCAATCTTCTCGAAACTCTGGATTCTGATAGAGGGCCATGAGACTTAAACCTGAGTGCAAAAATGGAGGCTCTAGACCCATCTAGAGCTGAGATATCGAAAATCAAAATTTCGACCAGAAAAAAACCCGACATTGTTACCCCTTACGTTTTTTTTTTTGGGCGAAAAATTAAGTATCCCCAATCTTCTCAAAACTCTGGATTCTGTTAGAGGGCCATGAGACTTAGACCTGAGTGCAACAATGGAGGCTCTAGACCCTTCCAGAGCTGAGATATCGAAAATCAAAATTTCGACCCGTAAAAAAAACGACAGTGTTACCCCTTACGTTTTTTTTGGGGGGCGAAAAATTAAGTATCCCTAATCTTCTCAAAACTCTGGATTCTGATAGAGGGCCATGAGACTTAGACCTGAGTGCAACAATGGAGGCTCTAGACTCTTCCAGAGCTGAGATATCGAAAATCAAAATTTCGACCCAAAAAAAAAACGACAGTGTTACCCCTTACGTTTTTTTTGGGGGGGCGAAAAATTAAGTATCCCCAATCTTCTCAAAACTCTGGATTCTGATAGAGGGCCGTGAGCCTTAGACCTGAGTGCAAAAATGGAGGCTCTACACCCTTCCAGAGCTGAGATATCGAAATTCAAAATTTCGACCCGAAAAAAAAAACCACAGTGTTACCCCTTACGGTTTTTTTTTTGGGCGAAAAATTAAGTATCCCCAAACTTCTCAAAACTCTGGATTCTGATAGAGGGCCGTGAGGCTTAGACCTGAGTGCAAAAATGGAGGCTCTAGACCCGTCTAGAGCTGAGATATCGAAAATCAAAATTTCGACCCGTAAAAAAAACGACAGTGTTACCCCTTACGTTTTTTTTGGGGGGCGAAAAATTAAGTATCCCTAATCTTCTCAAAACTCTGGATTCTGATAGAGGGCCATGAGACTTAGACCTGAGTGCAACAATGGAGGCTCTAGACCCTTCCAGAGCTGAGATATCGAAATTCAAAATTTTGACCAGAAAAAAAAACGACAGTGTTACCCCTTACGTTTTTTTTTGGGCGAAAAATTTAGTATCCGTAATCTTCTCAAAACTCTGGATTCTGATAGAGGGCCATGAGACTTAAACCTGAGTGCAAAAATGGAGGCTCTAGACCCTTCCAGAGCTGAGATATCGAAAATCAAAATTTCGACCAGAAAAAAAAACGACAGTGTTACCCCTTACGTTTTTTTTTTGGGCGAAAAATTAAGTATCCCCAATCTTCTCAAAACTCTGGATTCTGATAGAGGGCCATGAGACATAGACCTGAGTGCAACAATGGAGGCTCTAGACCCTTCCAGTGCTGAGATATCTAAACTCAAAATTTCGACCAGAAAAAAAAAAACGACAGTGTTACCCCTTACGTTTTTTTTTTTTTGGGCGAAAAATTAAGTATCCCCAATCTTCTCAAAACTCTGGATTCTGATAGAGGGCCATGAGACTTAGACCTGAGTGCAACAATGGAGGCTCTAGACCCTTCCAGAGCTGAGATATCGAAAATCAAAATTTTGACCAGAAAAAAAAAACGACAGTGTTACCCCTTACGTTTTTTTTTGGGCGAAAAATTTAGTATCCCTAATCTTCTCAAAACTCTGGATTCTGATAGAGGGCCATGAGACTTAGACCTGAGTGCAACAATGGAGGCTCTAGACCCTTCCAGAGCTGAGATATCGAAACTCAAAATTTCGACCCGAAAAAAAAAAACGACAGTGGTACCCCTTTCGTTTTTTTTTTCGGGCGAAAAATGAAGTGTCTCCAATCTTCTCAAAACTCTGGATTCTGATAGAGGGCCATGAGACTTAAACCTGAGTGCAAAAATGGAGGCTCTAGACCCTTCCAGAGCTGAGATATCGAAAATCAAAATTTCGACCAGAAAAAAAACGACAGTGTTACCCCTTACGTTTTTTTTGGGGGGGCGAAAAATTAAGTATCCCCAATCTTCTCAAAACTCTGGATTCTGATAGAGGCCCATGAGACATAGACCTGAGTGCAACAATGGAGGCTCTAGACCCTTCCAGAGCTGAGATATCGAAATTCAAAATTTCGACCAGAAAAAAAAAACGACAGTGTTACCCCTTACGTTTTTTTTTTTGGGCGAAAAATTTTGTATCCCCAATCTTTTCAAAACTCTGGATTCTGATAGAGGGCCATGAGACATAGACCTGAGTGCAACAATGGAGGCTCTAGACCCTTCCAGTGCTGAGATATCGAAACTCAAAATTTCGACCTGAAAAAAAAAACGACAGTGTTACCCCTTACGTTTTTTTTTTTTGGGCGAAAAATTAAGTATCCCCAATCTTTTCAAAACTCTGGATTCTGATAGAGGGCCATGAGACTTAGACCTGAGTGCAACAATGGAGGCTCTAAACCCTTCCAGAGCTGAGATATCGAAAATCAAAATTTCGACCCGTAAAAAAAATGACAGTGTTACCCCTTACGTTTTTTTTTTGGGCGAAAAACTAAGTATCCCCAATCTTCTCAAAACTCTGGATTCTGATAGAGGGCCATGAGACATAGACCTGAGTGCAACAATGGAGGCTCTAGAACCTTCCAGAGATGAGATATAGAAATTCAAAATTTCGACCAGAAAAAAAAAACGACAGTGTTACCCCTTACGTTTTTTTTTTGGGCGAAAAATTTTGTATCCCCAATCTTTTCAAAACTCTGGATTCTGATAGAGGGCCATGAGACATAGACCTGAGTGCAACAATGGAGGCTCTAGACCCTTCCAGTGCTGAGATATCGAAACTCAAAATTTCGACCTGAAAAAAAAACGACAGTGTTACCCCTTACGTTTTTTTTTTTTGGGCGAAAAATTAAGTATCCCCAATCTTCTCAAAACTCTGGATTCTGATAGAGGGCCATGAGACTTAGACCTGAGTGCAACAATGGAGCCTCTAAACCCTTCCAGAGCTGAGATATCGAAAATCAAAATTTCGACCCGTAAAAAAAACGACAGTGTTACCCCTTACGTTTTTTTTTTTGGGCGAAAAATTAAGTATCCCCAATCTTCTCAACACTCTGGATTCTGATAGAGGGCCATGAGACTTAGACCTGAGTGCAACAATGGAGGCTCTAGACCCTTCCAGAGCTGAGATATCGAAAATCAAAATTTCAACCCGTAAAAAAACGACAGTGTTACCCCTTACGTTTTTTTTTGGGGGGGCGAAAAATTAAGTATCCCCAATCTTCTCAAAACTCTGGATTCTGATAGAGGGCCATGAGACATAGACCTGAGTGCAACAATGGAGGCTCTAGACCCTTCCAGAGCTGAGATATCGAAATTCAAAATTTTGACCAGAAAAAAAAACGACAGTGTTACCCCTTACGGTTTTTTTTTTGGGCGAAAAATTTAGTATCCCTAATCTTCTGAAAACTCTGGATTCTGATAGAGGGCCATGAGACTTAGACCTGAGTGCAACAATGGAGGCTCTAGACCCTTCCAGAGCTGAGATATCGAAACTCAAAATTTCAACCCGAAAAAAAAAACGACAGTGGTACCCCTTTCGTTTTTTTTTTTCGGGCGAAAAATGAAGTTTTTCCAATCTTCTCAAAACTCTGGATTCTGATAGAGGGCCATGAGACTTAAACCTGAGTGCAAAAATGGAGGCTCTAGACCCTTCCAGAGCTGAGATATCGAAACTCAAAATTTCGACCTGAAAAAAAAAACGACAGTGTTACCCCTTACGTTTTTTTTTTTTGGGCGAAAAATGAAGTTTCTCCAATCTTCTCAAAGCTCTGGATTCTGATAGAGGGCCATGAGACTTAGACCTGAGTGCAACAATGGAGGCTCTAGACCCTTCCAGAGCTGAGATTTTGAAACTCAAAATTTCAACCCGAAAAAAAAAACGACAGTGGTACCCCTTTAGTTTTTTTTTTTTCGGGCGAAAAATGAAGTTTTTCCAATCTTCTCAAAACTCTGGATTCTGATAGAGGGCCATGAGACTTAAACCTGAGTGCAAAAATGGAGGCTCTAGACCCTTCCAGAGCTGAGATATCGAAAATCAAAATTTCGACCAGAAAAAAAAACGACAGTGTTACCCCTTACGTTTTTTTTGGGGGGGCGAAAAATTAAGTATCCCCAATCTTCTCAAAACTCTGGATTCTGATAGAGGGCCATGAGACATAGACCTGAGTGCAACAATGGAGGCTCTAGACCCTTCCAGAGCTGAGATATCGAAAATCAAAATTTCGACCCGAAAAAAAAAAAACGACAGTGTTACCCCTTATGGTTTTTTTTTTGGGAGAAAAATTAAGTATCCCCAAACTTCTCAAAACTCTGGATTCTGATAGAGGGCCGTGAGCCTTAGACCTGAGTGCAAAAATGGAGGCTCTAGACCCTTCCAGAGCTGAGATATCGAAATTCAAAATTTCGACCAGAAAAAAAAAACGACAGTGTTACCCCTTACGTTTTTTTTTTGGGCGAAAAATTTTGTATCCCCAATCTTTTCAAAACTCTGGATTCTGATAGAGGGCCATGAGACATAGACCTGAGTGCAACATCGGAGGCTCTAGACCCTTCCAGTGCTGAGATATCGAAACTCAAAATTTCGACCTGAAAAAAAAACGACAGTGTTACCCCTTACGTTTTTTTTTTTTGGGCGAAAAATTAAGTATCCCCAATCTTCTCAAAACTCTGGATTCTGATAGAGGGCCATGAGACATAGACCTGAGTGCAACAATGGAGGCTCTAGACCCTTCCAGAGCTGAGATATCGAAATTCAAAATTTCGACCAGAAAAAAAAAAACGACAGTGTTACCCCTTAAGTTTTTTTTTTTGGGCGAAAAATTTTGTATCCCCAATCTTTTCAAAACTCTGGATTCTGATAGAGGGCCATGAGACATAGACCTGAGTGCAACAATGGAGGCTCTAGACCCTTCCAGTGCTGAGATATCGAAACTCAAAATTTCGACCTGAAAAAAAAAACGACAGTGTTACCCCTTACGTTTTTTTTTTGGGCGAAAAATTAAGTATCCCCAATCTTCTCAAAACTCTGGATTCTGATAGAGGGCCATGAGACTTAGACCTGAGTGCAACAATGGAGGCTCTAGACCCTTCCAGAGCTGAGATATCGAAAATCAAAATTTCGACCTGAAAAAAAAAACGACAGTGTTACCCCTTACGTTTTTTTTTTTGGGCGAAAAATTAAGTATCCCCAATCTTCTCAAAACTCTGGATTCTGATAGAGGGCCATGAGACTTAGACCTGAGTGCAACAATGGAGGCTCTAGACCCTTCCAGAGCTGAGATATCGAAAATCAAAATTTCGACCCGAAAAAAAAAAACGACAGTGTTACCCCTTATGGTTTTTTTTTTGGGCGAAAAATTAAGTATCCCCAAACTTCTCAAAACTCTGGATTCTGATAGAGGGCCGTGAGCCTTAGACTTGAGTGCAAAAATGGAGGCTCTAGACCCTTCCAGAGCTGAGATATCGAAATTCAAAATTTCGACCAGAAAAAAAAACGACAGTGTTACCCCTTACGTTTTTTTTTTAGGGCGAAAAATTCTGTATCCCCAATCTTTTCAAAACTCTGGATTCTGATAGAGGGCCATGAGACATAGACCTGAGTGCAACAATGGAGGCTCTAGACCCTTCCAGTGCTGAGATATCGAAACTCAAAATTTCGACCTGAAAAAAAAACGACAGTGTTACCCCTTACGTTTTTTTTTTTTGGGCGAAAAATTAAGTATCCCCAATCTTCTCAAAACTCTGGATTCTGATAGAGGGCCATGAGACATAGACCTGAGTGCAACAATGGAGGCTCTAGACCCTCCCAGAGCTGAGATATCGAAATTCAAAATTTCGACCAGAAAAAAAAAACGACAGTGTTACCCCTTACGTTTTTTTTTTTGGGCGAAAAATTTTGTATCCCCAATCTTTTCAAAACTCTGGATTCTGATAGAGGGCCATGAGACATAGACCTGAGTGCAACAATGGAGGCTCTAGACCCTTCCAGTGCTGAGATATCGAAACTCAAAATTTCGACCTGAAAAAAAAAAAACGACAGTGTTACCCCTTACGTTTTTTTTTTTGGGCGAAAAATTAAGTATCCCCAATCTTCTCAAAACTCTGGATTCTGATAGAGGGCCATGAGACTTAGACCTGAGTGCAACAATGGAGGCTCTAGACCCTTCCAGAGCTGAGATATCGAAAATCAAAATTTCGACCTGAAAAAAAAAACGACAGTGTTACCCCTTACGTTTTTTTTTTTGGGCGAAAAATTAAGTATCCCCAATCTTCTCAAAACTCTGGATTCTGATAGAGGGCCATGAGACTTAGACCTGAGTGCAACAATGGAGGCTCTAGACCCTTCCAGAGCTGAGATATCGAAATTCAAAATTTCGACCAGAAAAAAAAACGACAGTGTTACCCCTTACGTTTTTTTTTTAGGGCGAAAAATTCTGTATCCCCAATCTTTTCAAAACTCTGGATTCTGATAGAGGGCCATGAGACATAGACCTGAGTGCAACAATGGAGGCTCTAGACCCTTCCAGTGCTGAGATATCGAAACTCAAAATTTCGACCTGAAAAAAAAACGACAGTGTTACCCCTTACGTTTTTTTTTTTTGGGCGAAAAATTAAGTATCCCCAATCTTCTCAAAACTCTGGATTCTGATAGAGGGCCATGAGACATAGACCTGAGTGCAACAATGGAGGCTCTAGACCCTTCCAGAGCTGAGATATCGAAATTCAAAATTTCGACCAGAAAAAAAAAACGACAGTGTTACCCCTTACGTTTTTTTTTTTGGGCGAAAAATTTTGTATCCCCAATCTTTTCAAAACTCTGGATTCTGATAGAGGGCCATGAGACATAGACCTGAGTGCAACAATGGAGGCTCTAGACCCTTCCAGTGCTGAGATATCGAAACTCAAAATTTCGACCTGAAAAAAAAAAACGACAGTGTTACCCCTTACGTTTTTTTTTTTGGGCGAAAAATTAAGTATCCCCAATCTTCTCAAAACTCTGGATTCTGATAGAGGGCCATGAGACTTAGACCTGAGTGCAACAATGGAGGCTCTAGACCCTTCCAGAGCTGAGATATCGAAAATCAAAATTTCGACCTGAAAAAAAAAACGACAGTGTTACCCCTTACGTTTTTTTTTTTGGGCGAAAAATTAAGTATCCCCAATCTTCTCAAAACTCTGGATTCTGATAGAGGGCCATGAGACTTAGACCTGAGTGCAACAATGGAGGCTCTAGACCCTTCCAGAGCTGAGATATCGAAATTCAAAATTTTGACCAGAAAAAAAAACGACAGTGTTACCCCTTACGTTTTTTTTGGGCGAAAAATTTAGTATCCCTAATCTTCTCAAAACTCTGGATTCTGATAGAGGGCCATGAGACTTAGACCTGAGTGCAACAATGGAGGCTCTAGACCCTTCCAGAGCTGAGATATCGAAACTCAAAATTTCGACCCGAAAAAAAAAACGACAGTGGTACCCCTTTCTTTTTTTTTTCGGGCGAAAAATGAAGTTTCTCCAATCCTCTCAAAACTCTGGATTCTGATAGAGGGCCATGAGACTTAAACCTGAGTACAAAAATGGAGGCTCTAGACCCTTCCAGAGCTGAGATATCGAAAATCAAAATTTCGACCAGAAAAAAAAACGACAGTGTTACCCCTTACGTTTTTTTTGGGGGGGCGAAAAATTAAGTATCCCCAATCTTCTCAAAACTCTGGATTCTGATAGAGGGCCATGAGACATAGACCTGAGTGCAACAATGGAGGCTCTAGACCCTTCCAGAGCTGAGATATCGAAATTCAAAATTTCGACCAGAAAAAAAAAACGACAGTGTTACCCCTTACGTTTTTTTTTTTGGGCGAAAAATTTTGTATCCCCAATCTTTTCAAAACTCTGGATTCTGATAGAGGGCCATGAGACATAGACCTGAGTGCAACAATGGAGGCTCTAGACCCTTCCAGTGCTGAGATATCGAAACTCAAAATTTCGACCTGAAAAAAAAAACGACAGTGTTACCCCTTACGTTTTTTTTTTTTGGGCGAAAAATTAAGTATCCCCAATCTTTTCAAAACTCTGGATTCTGATAGAGGGCCATGAGACTTAGACCTGAGTGCAACAATGGAGGCTCTAAACCCTTCCAGAGCTGAGATATCGAAAATCAAAATTTCGACCCGTAAAAAAAATGACAGTGTTACCCCTTACGTTTTTTTTTGGGCGAAAAATTAAGTATCCCCAATCTTCTCAAAACTCTGGATTCTGATAGAGGGCCGTGAGCCTTAGACCTGCGTGCAACAATGGAGGCTCTAGACCCTTCCAGAGCTGAGATATCGAAATTCAAAATTTTGACCAGAAAAAAAAACGACAGTGTTACCCCTTACGGTTTTTTTGGGGGGGCAAAAAATTAAGTATCCCCAATCTTCTCAAAACTCTGGATTCTGATAGAGGGCCATGAGACATAGACCTGAGTGCAACAATGGAGGCTCTAGACCCTTCCAGTGCTGAGATATCTAAACTCAAAATTTCGACCAGAAAAAAAAAACGACAGTGTTACCCCTTATGTTTTTTTTTTTGGGCGAAAAATTAAGTATCCCCAATCTTCTCAAAACTCTGGATTCTGATAGAGGGCCATGAGACTTAGACCTGAGTGCAACAATGGAGGCTCTAGACCCTTCCAGAGCTGAGATATCGAAACTCAAAATTTCAACCCGAAAAAAAAAACGACAGTGGTACCCCTTTCGTTTTTTTTTTCGGGCGAAAAATGAAGTTTTTCCAATCTTCTCAAAACTCTGGATTCTGATAGAGGGCCATGAGACTTAAACCTGAGTGCAAAAATGGAGGCTCTAGACCCTTCCAGAGCTGAGATATCGAAACTCAAAATTTCGACCTGAAAAAAAAAACGACAGTGTTACCCCTTACGTTTTTTTTTTTTGGGCGAAAAATGAAGTTTCTCCAATCTTCTCAAAGCTCTGGATTCTGATAGAGGGCCATGAGACTTAGACCTGAGTGCAACAATGGAGGCTCTAGACCCTTCCAGAGCTGAGATTTTGAAACTCAAAATTTCAACCCGAAAAAAAAACGACAGTGGTACCCCTTTCGTTTTTTTTTTTTCGGGCGAAAAATGAAGTTTTTCCAATCTTCTCAAAACTCTGGATTCTGATAGAGGGCCATGAGACTTAAACCTGAGTGCAAAAATGGAGGCTCTAGACCCTTCCAGAGCTGAGATATCGAAAATCAAAATTTCGACCAGAAAAAAAAACGACAGTGTTACCCCTTACGTTTTTTTTGGGGGGGCGAAAAATTAAGTATCCCCAATCTTCTCAAAACTCTGGATTCTGATAGAGGGCCATGAGACATAGACCTGAGTGCAACAATGGAGGCTCTAGACCCTTCCAGAGCTGAGATATCGAAAATCAAAATTTCGACCCGAAAAAAAAAAAACGACAGTGTTACCCCTTATGGTTTTTTTTTTGGGCGAAAAATTAAGTATCCCCAAACTTCTCAAAACTCTGGATTCTGATAGAGGGCCGTGAGCCTTAGACTTGAGTGCAAAAATGGAGGCTCTAGACCCTTCCAGAGCTGAGATATCGAAATTCAAAATTTCGACCAGAAAAAAAAACGACAGTGTTACCCCTTACGTTTTTTTTTTTGGGCGAAAAATTTTGTATCCCCAATCTTTTCAAAACTCTGGATTCTGATAGAGGGCCATGAGACATAGACCTGAGTGCAACATCGGAGGCTCTAGACCCTTCCAGTGCTGAGATATCGAAACTCAAAATTTCGACCTGAAAAAAAACGACAGTGTTACCCCTTACGTTTTTTTTTTTTGGGCGAAAAATTAAGTATCCCCAATCTTCTCAAAACTCTGGATTCTGATAGAGGGCCATGAGACATAGACCTGAGTGCAACAATGGAGGCTCTAGGCCCTTCCAGAGCTGAGATATCGAAATTCAAAATTTCGACCAGAAAAAAAAAACGACAGTGTTACCCCTTACGTTTTTTTTTTTGGGCGAAAAATTTTGTATCCCCAATCTTTTCAAAACTCTGGACTCTGATAGAGGGCCATGAGACATAGACCTGAGTGCAACAATGGAGGCTCTAGACCCTTCCAGTGCTGAGATATCGAAACTCAAAATTTCGACCTGAAAAAAAAAACGACAGTGTTACCCCTTACGTTTTTTTTTTTGGGCGAAAAATTAAGTATCCCCAATCTTCTCAAAACTCTGGATTCTGATAGAGGGCCATGAGACTTAGACCTGAGTGCAACAATGGAGGCTCTAGACCCTTCCAGAGCTGAGATATCGAAAATCAAAATTTCGACCTGAAAAAAAAAAACGACAGTGTTACCCCTTACGTTTTTTTTTTTGGGCGAAAAATTAAGTATCCCCAATCTTCTCAAAACTCTGGATTCTGATAGAGGGCCATGAGACTTAGACCTGAGTGCAACAATGGAGGCTCTAGACCCTTCCAGAGCTGAGATATCGAAAATCAAAATTTCGACCCGAAAAAAAAAAACGACAGTGTTACCCCTTATGGTTTTTTTTTTGGGCGAAAAATTAAGTATCCCCAAACTTCTCAAAACTCTGGATTCTGATAGAGGGCCGTGAGCCTTAGACTTGAGTGCAAAAATGGAGGCTCTAGACCCTTCCAGAGCTGAGATATCGAAATTCAAAATTTCGACCAGAAAAAAAAACGACAGTGTTACCCCTTACGTTTTTTTTTTAGGGCGAAAAATTCTGTATCCCCAATCTTTTCAAAACTCTGGATTCTGATAGAGGGTCATGAGACATAGACCTGAGTGCAACAATGGAGGCTCTAGACCCTTCCAGTGCTGAGATATCGAAACTCAAAATTTCGACCTGAAAAAAAAACGACAGTGTTACCCCTTACGTTTTTTTTTTTTGGGCGAAAAATTTTGTATCCCCAATCTTTTCAAAACTCTGGATTCTGATAGAGGGCCATGAGACATAGACCTGAGTGCAACAATGGAGGCTCTAGACCCTTCCAGTGCTGAGATATCGAAACTCAAAATTTCGACCTGAAAAAAAAAACGACAGTGTTACCCCTTACGTTTTTTTTTTTGGGCGAAAAATTAAGTATCCCCAATCTTCTCAAAACTCTGGATTCTGATAGAGGGCCATGAGACTTAGACCTGAGTGCAACAATGGAGGCTCTAGACCCTTCCAGAGCTGAGATATCGAAAATCAAAATTTCGACCTGAAAAAAAAAACGACAGTGTTACCCCTTACGTTTTTTTTTTTGGGCGAAAAATTAAGTATCCCCAATCTTCTCAAAACTCTGGATTCTGATAGAGGGCCATGAGACTTAGACCTGAGTGCAACAATGGAGGCTCTAGACCCTTCCAGAGCTGAGATATCGAAATTCAAAATTTTGACCAGAAAAAAAAACGACAGTGTTACCCCTTACGTTTTTTTTTGGGCGAAAAATTTAGTATCCCTAATCTTCTCAAAACTCTGGATTCTGATAGAGGGCCATGAGACTTAGACCTGAGTGCAACAATGGAGGCTCTAGACCCTTCCAGAGCTGAGATATCGAAACTCAAAATTTCGACCCGAAAAAAAAAACGACAGTGGTACCCCTTTCTTTTTTTTTTTCGGGCGAAAAATGAAGTTTCTCCAATCCTCTCAAAACTCTGGATTCTGATAGAGGGCCATGAGACTTAAACCTGAGTACAAAAATGGAGGCTCTAGACCCTTCCAGAGCTGAGATATCGAAAATCAAAATTTCGACCAGAAAAAAAAACGACAGTGTTACCCCTTACGTTTTTTTTGGGGGGGCGAAAAATTAAGTATCCCCAATCTTCTCAAAACTCTGGATTCTGATAGAGGGCCATGAGACATAGACCTGAGTGCAACAATGGAGGCTCTAGACCCTTCCAGAGCTGAGATATCGAAATTCAAAATTTCGACCAGAAAAAAAAAACGACAGTGTTACCCCTTAGGTTTTTTTTTTGGGCGAAAAATTTTGTATCCCCAATCTTTTCAAAACTCTGGATTCTGATAGAGGGCCATGAGACATAGACCTGAGTGCAACAATGGAGGCTCTAGACCCTTCCAGTGCTGAGATATCGAAACTCAAAATTTCGACCTGAAAAAAAAAACGACAGTGTTACCCCTTACGTTTTTTTTTTTTGGGCGAAAAATTAAGTATCCCCGATCTTTTCAAAACTCTGGATTCTGATAGAGGGCCATGAGACTTAGACCTGAGTGCAACAATGGAGGCTCTAAACCCTTCCAGAGCTGAGATATCGAAAATCAAAATTTCGACCCGTAAAAAAAATGACAGTGTTACCCCTTACGTTTTTTTTTTTGGGCGAAAAATTAAGTATCCCCAATCTTCTCAAAACTCTGGATTCTGATAGAGGGCCGTGAGCCTTAGACCTGAGTGCAACAATGGAGGCTCTAGACCCTTCCAGAGCTGAGATATCGAAATTCAAAATTTTGACCAGAAAAAAAAAACGACAGTGTTACCCCTTACGTTTTTTTTGGGGGGGCAAAAAATTAAGTATCCCCAATCTTCTCAAAACTCTGGATTCTGATAGAGGGCCATGAGACATAGACCTGAGTGCAACAATGGAGGCTCTAGACCCTTCCAGTGCTGAGATATCTAAACTCAAAATTTCGACCAGAAAAAAAAAACGACAGTGTTACCCCTTATGTTTTTTTTTTTTGGGCGAAAAATTAAGTATCCCCAATCTTCTCAAAATTCTGGATTCTGATAGAGGGCCATGAGACTTAGACCTGAGTGCAACAATGGAGGCTCTAGACCCTTCCAGAGCTGAGATATCGAAAATCAAAATTTCGACCCGTAAAAAAAACGACAGTGTTACCCCTTACGTTTTTTTTGGGGGGCGAAAAATTAAGTATCCCTAATCTTCTCAAAACTCTGGATTCTGATAGAGGGCCATGAGACATAGACCTGAGTGCAACAATGGAGGCTCTAGACCCTTCCAGAGCTGAGATATCGAAATTCAAAATTTCGACCAGAAAAAAAAACGACAGTGTTACCCCTTACGTTTTTTTTTTTGGGCGAAAAATTAAGTATCCCCAATCTTCTCAAAACTCTGGATTCTGATAGAGGGCCATGAGACTTAGACCTGAGTGCAACAATGGAGGCTCTAGACCCTTCCAGAGCTGAGATATCGAAAATTAAAATTTCGACCCGTAAAAAAAACGACAGTGTTACCCCTTACGTTTTTTTTGGGGGGCGAAAAATTAAGTATCCCTAATCTTCTCAAAACTCTGGATTCTGATAGAGGGCCATGAGACATAGACCTGAGTGCAACAATGGAGGCTCTAGACCCTTCCAGAGCTGAGATATCGAAATTCAAAATTTCGACCAGAAAAAAAAAAACGACAGTGTTACCCCTTACGTTTTTTTTTTGGGCGAAAAATTTAGTATCCCCAATCTTCTCAAAACTCTGGATTCTGATAGAGGGCCATGAGACATAGACCTGAGTGCAACAATGGAGGCTCTAGACCCTTCCAGTGCTGAGATATCGAAAATCAAAATTTCGACCTGAAAAAAAAATGACAGTGTTACCCCTTACGTTTTTTTTTTTTGGGCGAAAAATTAAGTATCCCCAATCTTCTCAAAACTCTGGATTCTGATAGAGGGCCATGAGACTTAGACCTGAGTGCAACAATGGAGGCTCTAGACTCTTCCAGAGCTGAGATATCGAAAATCAAAATTTCGACCCAAAAAAAAAACGACAGTGTTACCCCTTACGTTTTTTTTGGGGGGGCGAAAAATTAAGTATCACCAATCTTCTCAAAACTCTGGATTCTGATAGAGGGCCGTGAGCCTTAGACCTGAGTGCAAAAATGGAGGCTCTACACCCTTCCAGAGCTGAGATATCGAAATTCAAAATTTCGACCCGAAAAAAAAAACGACAGTGTTACCCCTTACGTTTTTTTTTTTGGGCGAAAAATTAAGTATCCCCAAACTTCTCAAAACTCTGGATTCTGATAGAGGGCCGTGAGCCTTAGACCTGAGTGCAAAAATGGAGGCTCTAGACCCTTCCAGAGCTGAGATATCGAAAATCAAAATTTCGACCAGAAAAAAAAACGACAGTGTTACCCCTTACGTTTTTTTTGGGGGGGCGAAAAATTAAGTATCCCCAATCTTCTCAAAACTCTGGATTCTGATAGAGGGCCATGAGACATAGACCTGAGTGCAACAATGGAGGCTCTAGACCCTTCCAGAGCTGAGATATCGAAATTCAAAATTTCGACCAGAAAAAAAAAACGACAGTGTTACCCCTTACGTTTTTTTTTTGGGCGAAAAATTTTGTATCCCCAATCTTTTCAAAACTCTGGATTCTGATAGAGGGCCATGAGACATAGACCTGAGTGCAACAATGGAGGCTCTAGACCCTTCCAGTGCTGAGATATCGAAACTCAAAATTTCGACCTGAAAAAAAAACGACAGTGTTACCCCTTACGTTTTTTTTTTTTTGGGCGAAAAATTAAGTATCCCCAATCTTTTCAAAACTCTGGATTCTGATAGAGGGCCATGAGACTTAGACCTGAGTGCAACAATGGAGGCTCTAAACCCTTCCAGAGCTGAGATATCGAAAATCAAAATTTCGACCCGTAAAAAAAATGACAGTGTTACCCCTTATGTTTTTTTTTTTGGGCGAAAAATTAAGTATCCCCAATCTTCTCAAAACTCTGGATTCTGATAGAGGGCCATGAGACATAGACCTGAGTGCAACAATGGAGGCTCTAGACCCTTCCAGAGATGAGATATAGAAATTCAAAATTTCGACCAGAAAAAAAAAACGACAGTGTTACCCCTTACGTTTTTTTTATTGGGCGAAAAATTTTGTATCCCCAATCTTTTCAAAACTCTGGATTCTGATAGAGGGCCATGAGACATAGACCTGAGTGCAACAATGGAGGCTCTAGACCCTTCCAGTGCTGAGATATCGAAACTCAAAATTTCGACCTGAAAAAAAAAAACGACAGTGTTACCCCTTACGTTTTTTTTTTTTGGGCGAAAAATTAAGTATCCCCAATCTTCTCAACACTCTGGATTCTGATAGAGGGCCATGAGACATAGACCTGAGTGCAACAATGGAGGCTCTAGACCCTTCCAGAGATGAGATATAGAAATTCAAAATTTTGACCAGAAAAAAAAACGACAGTGTTACCCCTTACGTTTTTTTTTTGGGCGAAAAATTTAGTATCCGTAATCTTCTCAAAACTCTGGATTCTGATAGAGGGCCATGAGACTTAAACCTGAGTGCAAAAATGGAGGCTCTAGACCCTTCCAGAGCTGAGATATCGAAAATCAAAATTTCGACCAGAAAAAAAAACGACAGTGTTACCCCTTACGTTTTTTTTGGGGGGGCGAAAAATTAAGTATCCCAAATCTTCTCAAAACTCTGGATTCTGATAGAGGGCCATGAGACATAGACCTGAGTGCAACAATGGAGGCTCTAGACCCTTCCAGTGCTGAGATATCTAAACTCAAAATTTCGACCCGAAAAAAAAAACGACAGTGTTACCCCTTACGTTTTTTTTTTTTTGGGCGAAAAATTAAGTATCCCCAATCTTCTCAAAACTCTGGATTCTGATAGAGGGCCATGAGACTTAGACCTGAGTGCAACAATGGAGGCTCTAGACCCTTCCAGAGCTGAGATATCGAAAATCAAAATTTCGACCCGAAAAAAAAACGACAGTGTTACCCCTTACGTTTTTTTTTTTTGGGCGAAAAATTAAGTATCCCCAATCTTCTCAAAACTCTGGATTCTGATAGAGGGCCGTGAGCCTTAGACCTGAGTGCAACAATGGAGGCTCTATACCCTTCCAGAGCTGAGATATCGAAATTCAAAATTTTGACAAGAAAAAAAAACGACAGTGTTACCCCTTACGTTTTTTTTGGGGGGGCGAAAAATTAAGTATCCCCAATCTTCTCAAAACTCTGGATTCTGATAGAGGGCCATGAGACTTAGACCTGAGTGCAACAATGGAGGCTCTAGACCCTTCCAGAGCTGAGATATCGAAACTCAAAATTTCGACCCGAAAAAAAAACGACAGTGGTACCCCTTTCGTTTTTTTTTTCGGGCGAAAAATGAAGTTTCTCCAATCTTCTCAAAACTCTGGATTCTGATAGAGGGCCATGAGACTTAAACCTGAGTGCAACAATGGAGGCTCTAGACCCTTCCAGAGCTGAGATATCGAAATTCAAAATTTCGACCAGAAAAAAAAAACGACAGTGTTACCCCTTACGTTTTTTTTTTTTGGGCGAAAAATTTTGTATCCCCAATCTTTTCAAAACTCTGGATTCTGATAGAGGGCCATGAGACATAGACCTGAGTGCAACAATGGAGGCTCTAGACCCTTCCAGTGATGAGATATCGAAACTCAAAATTTCGACCTGAAAAAAAAAACGACAGTGTTACCCCTTACGTTTTTTTTTTGGGCGAAAAATTAAGTATCCCCAATCTTTTCAAAACTCTGGATTCTGATAGAGGGCCATGAGACTTAGACCTGAGTGCAACAATGGAGGCTCTAAACCCTTCCAGAGCTGAGATATCGAAAATCAAAATTTCGACCCGTAAAAAAAATGACAGTGTTACCCCTTACGTTTTTTTTTTTGGGCGAAAAATTAAGTATCCCCAATCTTCTCAAAACTCTGGATTCTGATAGAGGGCCATGAGACATAGACCTGAGTGCAACAATGGAGGCTCTAGACCCTTCCAGAGATGAGATATAGAAATTCAAAATTTCGACCAGAAAAAAAAAACGACAGTGTTACCCCTTACGTTTTTTTTTTTGGGGCGAAAAATTTTGTATCCCCAATCTTTTCAAAACTCTGGATTCTGATAGAGGGCCATGAGACATAGACCTGAGTGCAACAATGGAGGCTCTAGACCCTTCCAGTGCTGAGATATCGAAACTCAAAATTTCGACCTGAAAAAAAAACGACAGTGTTACCCCTTACGTTTTTTTTTTTTGGGCGAAAAATTAAGTATCCCCAATCTTCTCAAAACTCTGGATTCTGATAGAGGGCCATGAGACTTAGACCTGAGTGCAACAATGGAGGCTCTAAACCCTTCCAGAGCTGAGATATCGAAAATCAAAATTTCGACCCGTAAAAAAAACGACAGTGTTACCCCTTATGTTTTTTTTTTTTGGGCAAAAAATTAAGTATCCCCAATCTTCTCAACACTCTGGATTCTGATAGAGGGCCATGAGACTTAGACCTGAGTGCAACAATGGAGGCTCTAGACCCTTCCAGAGCTGAGATATCGAAAATCAAAATTTCAACCCGTAAAAAAACGACAGTGTTACCCCTTACGTTTTTTTTTTGGGGGGGCGAAAAATTAAGTATCCCCAATCTTCTCAAAACTCTGGATTCTGATAGAGGGCCATGAGACATAGACCTGAGTGCAACAATGGAGGCTCTAGACCCTTCCAGAGCTGAGATATCGAAACTCAAAATTTCGACCTGAAAAAAAAACGACAGTGTTACCCCTTACGTTTTTTTTTTTGGGGCGAAAAATGAAGTTTCTCCAATCTTCTCAAAGCTCTGGATTCTGATAGAGGGGCATGAGACTTAGACCTAAATGCAACAATGGAGGCTCTAAACCCTTCCAGAGCTGAGATATCGAAAATCAAAATTTCGACCCGTAAAAAAAACGACAGTGTTACCCCTTACGTTTTTTTTTTTTGGGCGAAAAATTAAGTATCCCCAATCTTCTCAACACTCTGGATTCTGATAGAGGGCCATGAGACTTAGACCTGAGTGCAACAATGGAGGCTCTAGACCCTTCCAGAGCTGAGATATCGAAAATCAAAATTTCAACCCGTAAAAAAACGACAGTGTTACCCCTTACGTTTTTTTTTGGGGGGGCGAAAAATTAAGTATCCCCAATCTTCTCAAAACTCTGGATTCTGATAGAGGGCCATGAGACATAGAACTGAGTGCAACAATGGAGGCTCTAGACCCTTCCAGAGCTGAGATATCGAAATTCAAAATTTTGACCAGAAAAAAAAAACGACAGTGTTACCCCTTACGTTTTTTTTTGGGCGAAAAATTTAGTATCCCTAATCTTCTCAAAACTCTGGATTCTGATAGAGGGCCATGAGACTTAGACCTGAGTGCAACAATGGAGGCTCTAGACCCTTCCAGAGCTGAGATATCGAAACTCAAAATTTCAACCCGAAAAAAAAAACGACAGTGGTACCCCTTTCGTTTTTTTTTTTCGGGCGAAAAATGAAGTTTTTCCAATCTTCTCAAAACTCTGGATTCTGATAGAGGGCCATGAGACTTAAACCTGAGTGCAAAAATGGAGGCTCTAGACCCTTCCAGAGCTGAGATATCGAAAATCAAAATTTCGACCAGAAAAAAAAACGACAGTGTTACCCCTTACGTTTTTTTTGGGGGGGCGAAAAATTAAGTATCCCCAATCTTCTCAAAACTCTGGATTCTGATAGAGGGCCATGAGACATAGACCTGAGTGCAACAATGGAGGCTCTAGACCCTTCCAGAGCTGAGATATCGAAAATCAAAATTTCGACCCGAAAAAAAAAACGACAGTGTTACCCCTCATGGTTTTTTTTTTGGGCGAAAAATTAAGTATCCCCAAACTTCTCAAAACTCTGGATTCTGATAGAGGGCCGTGAGCCTTAGACCTGAGTGCAAAAATGGAGGCTCTAGACCCTTCCAGAGCTGAGATATCGAAATTCAAAATTTCGACCAGAAAAAAAAAACGACAGTGTTACCCCTTACGTTTTTTTTTTTGGGCGAAAAATTAAGTATCCCCAATCTTCTCAAAACTCTGGATTCTGATAGAGGGCCATGAGACATAGACCTGAGTGCAACAATGGAGGCTCTAGACCCTTCCAGAGCTGAGATATCGAAATTCAAAATTTCGACCAGAAAAAAAAAACGACAGTGTTACCCCTTACGTTTTTTTTTTTGGGCGAAAAATTTTGTATCCCCAATCTTTTCAAAACTCTGGATTCTGATAGAGGGCCATGAGACATAGACCTGAGTGCAACAATGGAGGCTCTAGACCCTTCCAGTGCTGAGATATCGAAACTCAAAATTTCGACCTGAAAAAAAAAACGACAGTGTTACCCCTTACGTTTTTTTTTTTTGGGCGAAAAATTAAGTATCCCCAATCTTCTCAAAACTCTGGATTCTGATAGAGGGCCATGAGACATAGACCTGAGTGCAACAATGGAGGCTCTAGACCCTTCCAGAGCTGAGATATCGAAATTCAAAATTTCGACCAGAAAAAAAAAACGACAGTGTTACCCCTTACGTTTTTTTTTTTGGGCGAAAAATTTTGTATCCCCAATCTTTTCAAAACTCTGGATTCTGATAGAGGGCCATGAGACATAGACCTGAGTGCAACAATGGAGGCTCTAGACCCTTCCAGTGCTGAGATATCGAAACTCAAAATTTCGACCTGAAAAAAAAACGACAGTGTTACCCCTTACGTTTTTTTTTTTTGGGCGAAAAATTAAGTATCCCCAATCTTCTCAAAACTCTGGATTCTGATAGAGGGCCATGAGACTTAGACCTGAGTGCAACAATGGAGGCTCTAGACCCTTCCAGAGCTGAGATATCGAAAATCAAAATTTCGACCTGAAAAAAAAACGACAGTGTTACCCCTTACGTTTTTTTTTTTGGGCGAAAAATTAAGTATCCCCAATCTTCTCAAAACTCTGGATTCTGATAGAGGGCCACGAGACTTAGACCTGAGTGCAACAATGGAGGCTCTAGACCCTTCCAGAGCTGAGATATCGAAATTCAAAATTTCGACCAGAAAAAAAAAACGACAGTGTTACCCCTTACGTTTTTTTTTTTGGGCGAAAAATTTTGTATCCCCAATCTTTTCAAAACTCTGGATTCTGATAGAGGGCCATGAGACATAGACCTGAGTGCAACAATGGAGGCTCTAGACCCTTCCAGTGCTGAGATATCGAAACTCAAAATTTCGACCTGAAAAAAAAACGACAGTGTTACCCCTTACGTTTTTTTTTTTGGGCGAAAAATTAAGTATCCCCAATCTTCTCAAAACTCTGGATTCTGATAGAGGGCCATGAGACTTAGACCTGAGTGCAACAATGGAGGCTCTAGACCCTTCCAGAGCTGAGATATCGAAAATCAAAATTTCGACCTGAAAAAAAATGACAGTGTTACCCCTTACGTTTTTTTTTTTGGGCGAAAAATTAAGTATCCCCAATCTTCTCAAAACTCTGGATTCTGATAGAGGGCCATGAGACTTAGACCTGAGTGCAACAATGGAGGCTCTAGACCCTTCCAGAGCTGAGATATCGAAATTCAAAATTTTGACCAGAAAAAAAAACGACAGTGTTACCCCTTACGTTTTTTTTGGGCGAAAAATTTAGTATCCCTAATCTTCTCAATACTCTGGATTCTGATAGAGGGCCATGAGACTTAGACCTGAGTGCAACAATGGAGGCTCTAGACCCTTCCAGAGCTGAGATATCGAAACTCAAAATTTCGACCCGAAAAAAAAAACGACAGTGGTACCCCTTTGGTTTTTTTTTTCGGGCGAAAAATGAAGTTTCTCCAATCTTCTCAAAACTCTGGATTCTGATAGAGGGCCATGAGACTTAAACATGAGTGCAAAAATGGAGGCTCTAGACCCTTCCAGAGCTGAGATATCGAAAATCAAAATTTCGACCAGAAAAAAAAATGACAGTGTTACCCCTTACGTTTTTTTTGGGGGGGCGAAAAATTAAGTATCCCCAATCTTCTCAAAACTCTGGATTCTGATAGAGGGCCATGAGACATAGACCTGAGTGCAACAATGGAGGCTCAAGACCCTTCCAGAGCTGAGATATCGAAATTCAAAATTTCGACCAGAAAAAAAAAACGACAGTGTTACCCCTTACGTTTTTTTTTTGGGCGAAAAATTTTGTATACCCAATCTTTTCAAAACTCTGGATTCTGATAGAGGGCCATGAGACATAGACCTGAGTGCAACAATGGAGGCTCTAGACCCTTCCAGTGCTGAGATATCGAAACTCAAAATTTCGACCTGAAAAAAAAACGACAGTGTTACCCCTTACGTTTTTTTTTTTTTGGGCGAAAAATTAAGTATCCCCAATCTTTTCAAAACTCTGGATTCTGATAGAGGGCCATGAGACTTAGACCTGAGTGCAACAATGGAGGCTCTAAACCCTTCCAGAGCTGAGATATCGAAAATCAAAATTTCGACCCGTAAAAAAAATGACAGTGTTACCCCTTACGTTTTTTTTTTTGGGCGAAAAATTAAGTATCCCCAATCTTCTCAAAACTCTGGATTCTGATAGAGGGCCATGAGACTTAGACCTGAGTGCAACAATGGAGGCTCTAGACCCTTCCAGAGCTGAGATATCGAAACTCAAAATTTCGACCCGAAAAAAAAAACGACAGTGGTACCCCTTTGGTTTTTTTTTTCGGGCGAAAAATGAAGTTTCTCCAATCTTCTCAAAACTCTGGATTCTGATAGAGGGCCATGAGACTTAAACATGAGTGCAAAAATGGAGGCTCTAGACCCTTCCAGAGCTGAGATATCGAAAATCAAAATTTCGACCAGAAAAAAAAATGACAGTGTTACCCCTTACGTTTTTTTTGGGGGGGCGAAAAATTAAGTATCCCCAATCTTCTCAAAACTCTGGATTCTGATAGAGGGCCATGAGACATAGACCTGAGTGCAACAATGGAGGCTCTAGACCCTTCCAGAGCTGAGATATCGAAATTCAAAATTTCGACCAGAAAAAAAAAACGACAGTGTTACCCCTTACGTTTTTTTTTTGGGCGAAAAATTTTGTATCCCCAATCTTTTCAAAACTCTGGATTCTGATAGAGGGCCATGAGACATAGACCTGAGTGCAACAATGGAGGCTCTAGACCCTTCCAGTGCTGAGATATCGAAACTCAAAATTTCGACCTGAAAAAAAAACGACAGTGTTACCCCTTACGTTTTTTTTTTTTGGGCGAAAAATTAAGTATCCCCAATCTTTTCAAAACTCTGGATTCTGATAGAGGGCCATGAGACTTAGACCTGAGTGCAACAATGGAGGCTCTAAACCCTTCCAGAGCTGAGATATCGAAAATCAAAATTTCGACCCGTAAAAAAAATGACAGTGTTACCCCTTACGTTTTTTTTTTTGGGCGAAAAATTAAGTATCCCCAATCTTCTCAAAACTCTGGATTCTGATAGAGGGCCATGAGACATAGACCTGAGTGCAACAATGGAGGCTCTAGACCCTTCCAGAGATGAGATATAGAAATTCAAAATTTCGACCAGAAAAAAAAAACGACAGTGTTACCCCTTACGTTTTTTTTATTGGGCGAAAAATTTTGTATCCCCAATCTTTTCAAAACTCTGGATTCTGATAGAGGGCCATGAGACATAGACCTGAGTGCAACAATGGAGGCTCTAGACCCTTCCAGTGCTGAGATATCGAAACTCAAAATTTCGACCTGAAAAAAAAACGACAGTGTTACCCCTTACGTTTTTTTTTTTTTGGGCGAAAAATTAAGTATCCCCAATCTTCTCAAAACTCTGGATTCTGATAGAGGGCCATGAGACTTAGACTTGAGTGCAACAATGGAGGCTCTAAACCCTTCCAGAGCTGAGATATCGAAAATCAAAATTTCGACCCGTAAAAAAAACGACAGTGTTACCCCTTACGTTTTTTTTTTTTGGGCGAAAAATTAAGTATCCCCAATCTTCTCAACACTCTGGATTCTGATAGAGGGCCATGAGACATAGACCTGAGTGCAACAATGGAGGCTCTAGACCCTTCCAGAGCTGAGATATCGAAATTCAAAATTTTGACCAGAAAAAAAAAACGACAGTGTTACCCCTTACGTTTTTTTTTGGGCGAAAAATTTAGTATCCCTAATCTTCTCAAAACTCTGGATTCTGATAGAGGGCCATGAGACTTAGACCTGAGTGCAACAATGGAGGCTCTAGACCCTTCCAGAGCTGAGATATCGAAACTCAAAATTTCAACCCGAAAAAAAAAACGACAGTGGTACCCCTTTCGTTTTTTTTTTCGGGCGAAAAATGAAGTTTTTCCAATCTTCTCAAAACTCTGGATTCTGATAGAGGGCCATGAGACTTAAACCTGAGTGCAAAAATGGAGGCTCTAGACCCTTCCAGAGCTGAGATATCGAAAATCAAAATTTCGACCAGAAAAAAAAACGACAGTGTTACCCCTTACGTTTTTTTTGGGGGGGCGAAAAATTAAGTATCCCCAATCTTCTCAAAACTCTGGATTCTGATAGAGGGCCATGAGACATAGACCTGAGTGCAACAATGGAGGCTCTAGACCCTTCCAGAGCTGAGATATCGAAAATCAAAATTTCGACCCGAAAAAAAAAAACGACAGTGTTACCCCTCATGGTTTTTTTTTTGGGCGAAAAATTAAGTATCCCCAAACTTCTCAAAACTCTGGATTCTGATAGAGGGCCGTGAGCCTTAGACCTGAGTGCAACAATGGAGGCTCTAGACCCTTCCAGAGCTGAGATATCGAAATTCAAAATTTCGACCAGAAAAAAAAAACGACAGTGTTACCCCTTACGTTTTTTTTTTTTTGGGCGAAAAATTAAGTATCCCCAATCTTCTCAAAACTCTGGATTCTGATAGAGGGCCATGAGACATAGACCTGAGTGCAACAATGGAGGCTCTAGACCCTTCCAGAGCTGAGATATCGAAATTCAAAATTTCGACCAGAAAAAAAAAACGACAGTGTTACCCCTTACGTTTTTTTTTTTGGGCGAAAAATTTTGTATCCCCAATCTTTTCAAAACTCTGGATTCTGATAGAGGGCCATGAGACATAGACCTGAGTGCAACAATGGAGGCTCTAGACCCTTCCAGTGCTGAGATATCGAAACTCAAAATTTCGACCTGAAAAAAAAAACGACAGTGTTACCCCTTACGGTTTTTTTTTTGGGCGAAAAATTTTGTATCCCCAATCTTTTCAAAACTCTGGATTCTGATAGAGGGCCATGAGACATAGACCTGAGTGCAACAATGGAGGCTCTAGACCCTTCCAGTGCTGAGATATCGAAACTCAAAATTTCGACCTGAAAAAAAAACGACAGTGTTACCCCTTACGTTTTTTTTTTTGGGCGAAAAATTAAGTATCCCCAATCTTCTCAAAACTCTGGATTCTGATAGAGGACCATGAGACTTAGACCTGAGTGCAACAATGGAGGCTCTAGACCCTTCCAGAGCTGAGATATCGAAAATCAAAATTTCGACCTGAAAAAAAAATGACAGTGTTACCCCTTACGTTTTTTTTTTGGGCGAAAAATTAAGTATCCCCAATCTTCTCAAAACTCTGGATTCTGATAGAGGGCCATGAGACTTAGACCTGAGTGCAACAATGGAGGCTCTAGACCCTTCCAGAGCTGAGATATCGAAATTCAAAATTTTGACCAGAAAAAAAAAGACAGTGTTACCCCTTACGTTTTTTTTGGGCGAAAAATTTAGTATCCCTAATCTTCTCAAAACTCTGGATTCTGATAGAGGGCCATGAGACATAGACCTGAGTGCAACAATGGAGGCTCTAGACCCTTCCAGTGCTGAGATATCGAAACTCAAAATTTCGACCTGAAAAAAAACCGACAGTGTTACTACCCCTTACGTTTTTTTTTTTTGGGCGAAAAATTAAGTATCCCCAATCTTTTCAAAACTCTGGATTCTGATAGAGGGCCATGAGACATAGACCTGAGTGCAACAATGGAGGCTCTAGACCCTTCCAGTGCTGAGATATCGAAACTCAAAATTTCGACCTGAAAAAAAAACGACAGTGTTACCCCTTACGTTTTTTTTTTTGGGCGAAAAATTAAGTATCCCCAATCTTTTCAAAACTCTGGATTCTGATAGAGGGCCATGAGACTTAGACCTGAGTGCAACAATGGAGGCTCTAAACCCTTCCAGAGCTGAGATATCGAAAATCAAAATTTCGACCCGTAAAAAAAATGACAGTGTTACCCCTTACGGTTTTTTTTTTTGGGCGAAAAATTAAGTATCCCCAATCTTCTCAAAACTCTGGATTCTGATAGAGGGCCATGAGACATAGACCTGAGTGCAACAATGGAGGCTCTAGACCCTTCCAGAGATGAGATATAGAAATTCAAAATTTCGACCAGAAAAAAAAAACGACAGTGTTACCCCTTACGTTTTTTTTATTGGGCGAAAAATTTTGTATCCCCAATCTTTTCAAAACTCTGGATTCTGATAGAGGGCCATGAGACATAGACCTGAGTGCAACAATGGAGGCTCTAGACCCTTCCAGTGCTGAGATATCGAAACTCAAAATTTCGACCTGAAAAAAAAACGACAGTGTTACCCCTTACGTTTTTTTTTTTTGGGCGAAAAATTAAGTATCCCCAATCTTCTCAAAACTCTGGATTCTGATAGAGGGCCATGAGACTTAGACTTGAGTGCAACAATGGAGGCTCTAAACCCTTCCAGAGCTGAGATATCGAAAATCAAAATTTCGACCCGTAAAAAAAACGACAGTGTTACCCCTTACGTTTTTTTTTTTGGGCGAAAAATTAAGTATCCCCAATCTTCTCAACACTCTGGATTCTGATAGAGGGCCATGAGACATAGACCTGAGTGCAACAATGGAGGCTCTAGACCCTTCCAGAGATGAGATATAGAAATTCAAAATTTTGACCAGAAAAAAAAACGACAGTGTTACCCCTTACGTTTTTTTTTGGGCGAAAAATTTAGTATCCGTAATCTTCTCAAAACTCTGGATTCTGATAGAGGGCCATGAGACTTAAACCTGAGTGCAAAAATGGAGGCTCTAGACCCTTCCAGAGCTGAGATATCGAAAATCAAAATTTCGACCAGAAAAAAAAACGACAGTGTTACCCCTTACGTTTTTTTTGGGGGGGCGAAAAATTAAGTATCCCCAATCTTCTCAAAACTCTGGATTCTGATAGAGGGCCATGAGACATAGACCTGAGTGCAACAATGGAGGCTCTAGACCCTTCCAGTGCTGAGATATCTAAACTCAAAATTTCGACCCGAAAAAAAAACGACAGTGTTACCCCTTACGTTGTTTTTTTTTGGGCGAAAAATTAAGTATCCCCAATCTTCTCAAAACTCTGGATTCTGATAGAGGGCCATGAGACTTAGACCTGAGTGCAACAATGGAGGCTCTAGACCCTTCCAGAGCTGAGATATCGAAAATCAAAATTTCGACCCGAAAAAAAAAGCGACAGTGTTACCCCTTACGTTTTTTTTTTTCTTGGCGAAAAATTAAGTATCCCCAATCTTCTCAAAACTCTGGATTCTGATAGAGGACCGTGAGCCTTAGACCTGAGTGCAACAATGGAGGCTCTATACCCTTCCAGAGCTGAGATATCGAAATTCAAAATTTTGACCAGAAAAAAAAACGACAGTGTTACCCCTTACGTTTTTTTTGGGGGGGCGAAAAATTAAGTATCCCCAATCTTTTCAAAACTCTGGATTCTGATAGAGGGCCATGAGACATAGACCTGAGTGCAACAATGGAGGCTCTAGACCCTTCCAGTGCTGAGATATCGAAACTCAAAATTTCGACCTGAAAAAAAAACGAGTGTTACCCCTTACGTTTTTTTTTTTGGGGCGAAAAATTAAGTATCCCCAATCTTCTCAAAACTCTGGATTCTGATAGAGGGCCATGAGACTTAGACCTGAGTGCAACAATGGAGGCTCTAGACCCTTCCAGAGCTGAGATATCGAAAATCAAAATTTCGACCTGAAAAAAAAAACGACAGTGTTACCCCTTACGTTTTTTTTTTTTGGGCGAAAAATTAAGTATCCCCAATCTTCTCAAAACTCTGGATTCTGATAGAGGGCCATGAGACTTAGACCTGAGTGCAACAATGGAGGCTCTAGACCCTTCCAGAGCTGAGATATTGAAATTCAAAATTTTGACCAGAAAAAAAAACGACAGTGTTACCCCTTACGTTTTTTTTTGGGCGAAAAATTTAGTATCCCTAATCTTCTCAAAACTCTGGATTCTGATAGAGGGCCATGAGACTTAGACCTGAGTGCAACAATGGAGGCTCTAGACCCTTCCAGAGCTGAGATATCGAAACTCAAAATTTCGACCCGAAAAAAAAAACGACAGTGGTACCCCTTTCGTTTTTTTTTTTCGGGCGAAAAATGAAGTTTCTCCAATCTTCTCAAAACTCTGGATTCTGATAGAGGGCCATGAGACTTAAACCTGAGTGCAAAAATGGAGGCTCTAGACCCTTCCAGAGCTGAGATATCGAAAATCAAAATTTCGACCAGAAAAAAAAACGACAGTGTTACCCCTTACGTTTTTTTTTTTGGGCGAAAAATTTTGTATCCCCAATCTTTTCAAAACTCTGGATTCTGATAGAGGGCCATGAGACATAGACCTGAGTGCAACAATGGAGGCTCTAGACCCTTCCAGTGCTGAGATATCGAAACTCAAAATTTCGACCTGAAAAAAAAAACGACAGTGTTACCCCTTACGTTTTTTTTTTGGGCGAAAAATTAAGTATCCCCAATCTCTTCAAAACTCTGGATTCTGATAGAGGGCCATGAGACTTAGACCTGAGTGCAACAATGGAGGCTCTAAACCCTTCCAGAGCTGAGATATCGAAAATCAAAATTTCGACCCGTAAAAAAAATGACAGTGTTACCCCTTACGTTTTTTTTTTTTGGGCGAAAAATTAAGTATCCCCAATCTTCTCAAAACTCTGGATTCTGATAGAGGGCCATGAGACATAGACCTGAGTGCAACAATGGAGGCTCTAGACCCTTCCAGAGATGAGATATAGAAATTCAAAATTTCGACCAGAAAAAAAAAACGACAGTGTTACCCCTTACGTTTTTTTTTTTTGGGGCGAAAAATTTTGTATCCCCAATCTTTTCAAAACTCTGGATTCTGATAGAGGGCCATGAGACATAGACCTGAGTGCAACAATGGAGGCTCTAGACCCTTCCAGTGCTGAGATATCGAAACTCAAAATTTCGACCTGAAAAAAAAAACGACAGTGTTACCCCTTACGTTTTTTTTTTTTGGGCGAAAAATTAAGTATCCCCAATCTTCTCAAAACTCTGGATTCTGATAGAGGGCCATGAGACATAGACCTGAGTGCAACAATGGAGGCTCTAGACCCTTCCAGTGCTGAGATATCGAAACTCAAAATTTCGACCTGAAAAAAAAACGACAGTGTTACCCCTTACGTTTTTTTTTTTGGGCGAAAAATTAAGTATCCCCAATCTTCTCAAAACTCTGGATTCTGATAGAGGGCCATGAGACTTAGACCTGAGTGCAACAATGGAGGCTCTAGACCCTTCCAGAGCTGAGATATCGAAAATCAAAATTTCGACCTGAAAAAAAAATGACAGTGTTACCCCTTACGTTTTTTTTTTTGGGCGAAAAATTAAGTATCCCCAATCTTCTCAAAACTCTGGATTCTGATAGAGGGCCATGAGACTTAGACCTGAGTGCAACAATGGAGGCTCTAGACCCTTCCAGAGCTGAGATATCGAAATTCAAAATTTTGACCAGAAAAAAAAGCGACAGTGTTACCCCTTACGTTTTTTTTGGGCGAAAAATTTAGTATCCCTAATCTTCTCAATACTCTGGATTCTGATAGAGGGCCATGAGACTTAGACCTGAGTGCAACAATGGAGGCTCTAGACCCTTCCAGAGCTGAGATATCGAAACTCAAAATTTCGACCCGAAAAAAAAAACGACAGTGGTACCCCTTTCGTTTTTTTTTTCGGGCGAAAAATGAAGTTTCTCCAATCTTCTCAAAACTCTGGATTCTGATAGAGGGCCATGAGACTTAAACATGAGTGCAAAAATGGAGGCTCTAGACCCTTCCAGAGCTGAGATATCGAAAATCAAAATTTCGACCAGAAAAAAAAACGACAGTGTTACCCCTTACTTTTTTTTTGGGGGGGCGAAAAATTAAGTATCCCCAATCTTCTCAAAACTCTGGATTCTGATAGAGGGCCATGAGACATAGACCTGAGTGCAACAATGGAGGCTCTATACCCTTCCAGAGCTGAGATATCGAAATTCAAAATTTTGACCAGAAAAAAAAACGACAGTGTTACCCCTTACGTTTTTTTTGGGGGGGCGAAAAATTAAGTATCCCCAATCTTTTCAAAACTCTGGATTCTGATAGAGGGCCATGAGACATAGACCTGAGTGCAACAATGGAGGCTCTAGACCCTTCCAGTGCTGAGATATCGAAACTCAAAATTTCGACCTGAAAAAAAAACGACAGTGTTACCCCTTACGTTTTTTTTTGGGGCGAAAAATTAAGTATCCCCAATCTTCTCAAAACTCTGGATTCTGATAGAGGGCCATGAGACTTAGACCTGAGTGCAACAATGGAGGCTCTAGACCCTTCCAGAGCTGAGATATCGAAAATCAAAATTTCGACCTGAAAAAAAAACGACAGTGTTACCCCTTACGTTTTTTTTTTTTGGGCGAAAAATTAAGTATCCCCAATCTTCTCAAAACTCTGGATTCTGATAGAGGGCCATGAGACTTAGACCTGAGTGCAACAATGGAGGCTCTAGACCCTTCCAGAGCTGAGATATTGAAATTCAAAATTTTGACCAGAAAAAAAAACGACAGTGTTACCCCTTACGTTTTTTTTTGGGCGAAAAATTTAGTATCCCTAATCTTCTCAAAACTCTGGATTCTGATAGAGGGCCATGAGACATAGACCTGAGTGCAACAATGGAGGCTCTAGACCCTTCCAGAGATGAGATATAGAAATTCAAAATTTCGACCCGAAAAAAAAAACGACAGTGGTACCCCTTTCGTTTTTTTTTTTCGGGCGAAAAATGAAGTTTCTCCAATCTTCTCAAAACTCTGGATTCTGATAGAGGGCCATGAGACTTAAACCTGAGTGCAAAAATGGAGGCTCTAGACCCTTCCAGAGCTGAGATATCGAAAATCAAAATTTCGACCAGAAAAAAAAACGACAGTGTTACCCCTTACGTTTTTTTTTTTGGGCGAAAAATTTTGTATCCCCAATCTTTTCAAAACTCTGGATTCTGATAGAGGGCCATGAGACATAGACCTGAGTGCAACAATGGAGGCTCTAGACCCTTCCAGTGCTGAGATATCGAAACTCAAAATTTCGACCTGAAAAAAAAAACGACAGTGTTACCCCTTACGTTTTTTTTTTGGGCGAAAAATTAAGTATCCCCAATCTTTTCAAAACTCTGGATTCTGATAGAGGGCCATGAGACTTAGACCTGAGTGCAACAATGGAGGCTCTAAACCCTTCCAGAGCTGAGATATCGAAAATCAAAATTTCGACCCGTAAAAAAAATGACAGTGTTACCCCTTACGTTTTTTTTTTTTGGGCGAAAAATTAAGTATCCCCAATCTTCTCAAAACTCTGGATTCTGATAGAGGGCCATGAGACATAGACCTGAGTGCAACAATGGAGGCTCTAGACCCTTCCAGAGATGAGATATAGAAATTCAAAATTTCGACCAGAAAAAAAAAACGACAGTGTTACCCCTTACGTTTTTTTTTTTGGGGGCGAAAAATTTTGTATCCCCAATCTTTTCAAAACTCTGGATTCTGATAGAGGGCCATGAGACATAGACCTGAGTGCAACAATGGAGGCTCTAGACCCTTCCAGTGCTGAGATATCGAAACTCAAAATTTCGACCTGAAAAAAAAACGACAGTGTTACCCCTTACGTTTTTTTTTTTTGGGCGAAAAATTAAGTATCCCCAATCTTCTCAAAACTCTGGATTCTGATAGAGGGCCATGAGACATAGACCTGAGTGCAACAATGGAGGCTCTAGACCCTTCCAGTGCTGAGATATCGAAACTCAAAATTTCGACCTGAAAAAAAAACGACAGTGTTACCCCTTACGTTTTTTTTTTTGGGCGAAAAATTAAGTATCCCCAATCTTCTCAAAACTCTGGATTCTGATAGAGGGCCATGAGACTTAGACCTGAGTGCAACAATGGAGGCTCTAGACCCTTCCAGAGCTGAGATATCGAAAATCAAAATTTTGACCTGAAAAAAAAATGACAGTGTTACCCCTTACGTTTTTTTTTTGGGCGAAAAATTAAGTATCCCCAATCTTCTCAAAACTCTGGATTCTGATAGAGGGCCATGAGACTTAGACCTGAGTGCAACAATGGAGGCTCTAGACCCTTCCAGAGCTGAGATATCGAAATTCAAAATTTTGACCAGAAAAAAAAGCGACAGTGTTACCCCTTACGTTTTTTTTGGGCGAAAAATTTAGTATCCCTAATCTTCTCAATACTCTGGATTCTGATAGAGGGCCATGAGACTTAGACCTGAGTGCAACAATGGAGGCTCTAGACCCTTCCAGAGCTGAGATATCGAAACTCAAAATTTCGACCCGAAAAAAAAAACGACAGTGGTACCCCTTTCGTTTTTTTTTTCGGGCGAAAAATGAAGTTTCTCCAATCTTCTCAAAACTCTGGATTCTGATAGAGGGCCATGAGACTTAAACATGAGTGCAAAAATGGAGGCTCTAGACCCTTCCAGAGCTGAGATATCGAAAATCAAAATTTCGACCAGAAAAAAAAACGACAGTGTTACCCCTTACGTTTTTTTTGGGGGGGCGAAAAATTAAGTATCCCCAATCTTCTCAAAACTCTGGATTCTGATAGAGGGCCATGAGACATAGACCTGAGTGCAACAATGGAGGCTCTAGACCCTTCCAGAGCTGAGATATCGAAATTCAAAATTTCGACCAGAAAAAAAAAACGACAGTGTTACCCCTTACGTTTTTTTTTTTGGGCGAAAAATTTTGTATCCCCAATCTTTTCAAAACTCTGGATTCTGATAGAGGGCCATGAGACATAGACCTGAGTGCAACAATGGAGGCTCTAGACCCTTCCAGTGCTGAGATATCGAAACTCAAAATTTCGACCCGTAAAAAAAATGACAGTGTTACCCCTTACGTTTTTTTTTTTGGGCGAAAAATTAAGTATCCCCAATCTTCTCAAAACTCTGGATTCTGATAGAGGGCCATGAGACATAGACCTGAGTGCAACAATGGAGGCTCTAGACCCTTCCAGTGCTGAGATATCGAAATTCAAAATTTCGACCTGAAAAAAAAACGACAGTGTTACCCCTTACGTTTTTTTTTTTTTGGGCGAAAAATTAAGTATCCCCAATCTTCTCAAAACTCTGGATTCTGATAGAGGGCCATGAGACTTAGACTTGAGTGCAACAATGGAGGCTCTAAACCCTTCCAGAGCTGAGATATCGAAAATCAAAATTTCGACCCGTAAAAAAAACGACAGTGTTACCCCTTACGTTTTTTTTTTTGGGCGAAAAATTAAGTATCCCCAATCTTCTCAACACTCTGGATTCTGATAGAGGGCCATGAGACATAGACCTGAGTGCAACAATGGAGGCTCTAGACCCTTCCAGAGCTGAGATATCGAAATTCAAAATTTTGACCAGAAAAAAAAAACGACAGTGTTACCCCTTACGTTTTTTTTTGGGCGAAAAATTTAGTATCCCTAATCTTCTCAAAACTCTGGATTCTGATAGAGGGCCATGAGACTTAGACCTGAGTGCAACAATGGAGGCTCTAGACCCTTCCAGAGCTGAGATATTGAAACTCAAAATTTCAACCCGAAAAAAAAAACGACAGTGGTACCCTTTCGTTTTTTTTTTCGGGCGAAAAATGAAGTTTTTCCAATCTTCTCAAAACTCTGGATTCTGATAGAGGGCCATGAGACTTAAACCTGAGTGCAAAAATGGAGGCTCTAGACCCTTCCAGAGCTGAGATATCGAAAATCAAAATTTCGACCAGAAAAAAAAACGACAGTGTTACCCCTTACGTTTTTTTTGGGGGGGCGAAAAATTAAGTATCCCCAATCTTTTCAAAACTCTGGATTCTGATAGAGGGCCATGAGACATAGACCTGAGTGCAACAATGGAGGCTCTAGACCCTTCCAGTGCTGAGATATCGAAACTCAAAATTTCGACCTGAAAAAAAAAACGACAGTGTTACCCCTTACGTTTTTTTTTTTTGGGCGAAAAATTAAGTATCCCCAATCTTCTCAAAACTCTGGATTCTGATAGAGGGCCATGAGACATAGACCTGAGTGCAACAATGGAGGCTCTAGACCCTTCCAGAGCTGAGATATCGAAATTCAAAATTTCGACCAGAAAAAAAAAACGACAGTGTTACCCCTTACGTTTTTTTTTTTGGGCGAAAAATTTTGTATCCCCAATCTTTTCAAAACTCTGGATTCTGATAGAGGGCCATGAGACATAGACCTGAGTGCAACAATGGAGGCTCTAGACCCTTCCAGTGCTGAGATATCGAAACTCAAAATTTCGACCTGAAAAAAAAACGACAGTGTTACCCCTTACGTTTTTTTTTTTGGGCGAAAAATTAAGTATCCCCAATCTTCTCAAAACTCTGGATTCTGATAGAGGGCCATGAGACTTTGACCTGAGTGCAACAATGGAGGCTCTAGACCCTTCCAGAGCTGAGATATCGAAAATCAAAATTTCGACCTGAAAAAAAAACGACAGTGTTACCCCTTACGTTTTTTTTTTTGGGCGAAAAATTAAGTATCCCCAATCTTCTCAAAACTATGGATTCTGATAGAGGGCCATGAGACTTAGACCTGAGTGCAACAATGGAGGCTCTAGACCCTTCCAGAGCTGAGATATCGAAATTCAAAATTTCGACCAGAAAAAAAAAACGACAGTGTTACCCCTTACGTTTTTTTTTTTGGGCGAAAAATTTTGTATCCCCAATCTTTTCAAAACTCTGGATTCTGATAGAGGGCCATGAGACATAGACCTGAGTGCAACAATGGAGGCTCTAGACCCTTCCAGTGCTGAGATATCGAAACTCAAAATTTCGACCTGAAAAAAAAACGACAGTGTTACCCCTTACGTTTTTTTTTTTGGGCGAAAAATTAAGTATCCCCAATCTTCTCAAAACTCTGGATTCTGATAGAGGACCATGAGACTTAGACCTGAGTGCAACAATGGAGGCTCTAGACCCTTCCAGAGCTGAGATATCGAAAATCAAAATTTCGACCTGAAAAAAAAATGACAGTGTTACCCCTTACGTTTTTTTTTTTGGGCGAAAAATTAAGTATCCCCAATCTTCTCAAAACTCTGGATTCTGATAGAGGGCCATGAGACTTAGACCTGAGTGCAACAATGGAGGCTCTAGACCCTTCCAGAGCTGAGATATCGAAATTCAAAATTTTGACCAGAAAAAAAAACGACAGTGTTACCCCTTACGTTTTTTTTGGGCGAAAAATTTAGTATCCCTAATCTTCTCAAAACTCTGGATTCTGATAGAGGGCCATGAGACATAGACCTGAGTGCAACAATGGAGGCTCTAGACCCTTCCAGTGCTGAGATATCGAAACTCAAAATTTCGACCTGAAAAAAAAACGACAGTGTTACCCCTTACGTTTTTTTTTTTTGGGCGAAAAATTAAGTATCCCCAATCTTTTCAAAACTCTGGATTCTGATAGAGGGCCATGAGACATAGACCTGAGTGCAACAATGGAGGCTCTAGACCCTTCCAGTGCTGAGATATCGAAACTCAAAATTTCGACCTGAAAAAAAAACGACAGTGTTACCCCTTACGTTTTTTTTTTTTGGGCGAAAAATTAAGTATCCCCAATCTTTTCAAAACTCTGGATTCTGATAGAGGGCCATGACACTTAGACCTGAGTGCAACAATGGAGGCTCTAAACCCTTCCAGAGCTGAGATATCGAAAATCAAAATTTCGACCCGTAAAAAAAATGACAGTGTTACCCCTTACGTTTTTTTTTTTGGGCGAAAAATTAAGTATCCCCAATCTTCTCAAAACTCTGGATTCTGATAGAGGGCCATGAGACATAGACCTGAGTGCAACAATGGAGGCTCTAGACCCTTCCAGAGATGAGATATAGAAATTCAAAATTTCGACCAGAAAAAAAAAACGACAGTGTTACCCCTTACGTTTTTTTTATTGGGCGAAAAATTTTGTATCCCCAATCTTTTCAAAACTCTGGATTCTGATAGAGGGCCATGAGACATAGACCTGAGTGCAACAATGGAGGCTCTAGACCCTTCCAGTGCTGAGATATCGAAACTCAAAATTTCGACCTGAAAAAAAAACGACAGTGTTACCCCTTACGTTTTTTTTTTTTGGGCGAAAAATTAAGTATCCCCAATCTTCTCAAAACTCTGGATTCTGATAGAGGGCCATGAGACTTAGACTTGAGTGCAACAATGGAGGCTCTAAACCCTTCCAGAGCTGAGATATCGAAAATCAAAATTTCGACCCGTAAAAAAAACGACAGTGTTACCCCTTACGTTTTTTTTTTTGGGCGAAAAATTAAGTATCCCCAATCTTCTCAACACTCTGGATTCTGATAGAGGGCCATGAGACATAGACCTGAGTGCAACAATGGAGGCTCTAGACCCTTCCAGAGATGAGATATAGAAATTCAAAATTTTGACCAGAAAAAAAAACGACAGTGTTACCCCTTACGTTTTTTTTTTGGGCGAAAAATTTAGTATCCGTAATCTTCTCAAAACTCTGGATTCTGATAGAGGGCCATGAGACTTAAACCTGAGTGCAAAAATGGAGGCTCTAGACCCTTCCAGAGCTGAGATATCGAAAATCAAAATTTCGACCAGAAAAAAAAACGACAGTGTTACCCCTTACGTTTTTTTTGGGGGGGCGAAAAATTAAGTATCCCCAATCTTCTCAAAACTCTGGATTCTGATAGAGGGCCATGAGACATAGACCTGAGTGCAACAATGGAGGCTCTAGACCCTTCCAGTGCTGAGATATCGAAACTCAAAATTTCGACCTGAAAAAAAAACGACAGTGTTACCCCTTACGTTGTTTTTTTTTGGGCGAAAAATTAAGTATCCCCAATCTTCTCAAAACTCTGGATTCTGATAGAGGGCCATGAGACTTAGACCTGAGTGCAACAATGGAGGCTCTAGACCCTTCCAGAGCTGAGATATCGAAAATCAAAATTTCGACCTGAAAAAAAAACGACAGTGTTACCCCTTACGTTTTTTTTTTTTGGGCGAAAAATTAAGTATCCCCAATCTTCTCAAAACTCTGGATTCTGATAGAGGGCCATGAGACTTAGACCTGAGTGCAACAATGGAGGCTCTAGACCCTTCCAGAGCTGAGATATTGAAATTCAAAATTTTGACCAGAAAAAAAAACGACAGTGTTACCCCTTACGTTTTTTTTTGGGCGAAAAAATTAGTATCCCTAATCTTCTCAAAACTCTGGATTCTGATAGAGGGCCATGAGACTTAGACCTGAGTGCAACAATGGAGGCTCTAGACCCTTCCAGAGCTGAGATATCGAAACTCAAAATTTCGACCCGAAAAAAAAAACGACAGTGGTACCCCTTTCGTTTTTTTTTTCGGGCGAAAAATGAAGTTTCTCCAATCTTCTCAAAACTCTGGATTCTGATAGAGGGCCATGAGACTTAAACCTGAGTGCAAAAATGGAGGCTCTAGACCCTTCCAGAGCTGAGATATCGAAAATCAAAATTTCGACCAGAAAAAAAAACGACAGTGTTACCCCTTACGTTTTTTTTTTTGGGCGAAAAATTTTGTATCCCCAATCTTTTCAAAACTCTGGATTCTGATAGAGGGCCATGAGACATAGACCTGAGTGCAACAATGGAGGCTCTAAACCCTTCCAGAGCTGAGATATCGAAAATCAAAATTTCGACCCGTAAAAAAAATGACAGTGTTACCCCTTACGTTTTTTTTTTTTGGGCGAAAAATTAAGTATCCCCAATCTTCTCAAAACTCTGGATTCTGATAGAGGGCCATGAGACATAGACCTGAGTGCAACAATGGAGGCTCTAGACCCTTCCAGAGATGAGATATAGAAATTCAAAATTTCGACCAGAAAAAAAAAACGACAGTGTTACCCCTTACGTTTTTTTTTTTTGGGGCGAAAAATTTTGTATCCCCAATCTTTTCAAAACTCTGGATTCTGATAGAGGGCCATGAGACATAGACCTGAGTGCAACAATGGAGGCTCTAGACCCTTCCAGTGCTGAGATATCGAAACTCAAAATTTCGACCTGAAAAAAAAACGACAGTGTTACCCCTTACGTTTTTTTTTTTTGGGCGAAAAATTAAGTATCCCCAATCTTCTCAAAACTCTGGATTCTGATAGAGGGCCATGAGACTTAGACCTGAGTGCAACAATGGAGGCTCTAAACCCTTCCAGAGCTGAGATATCGAAAATCAAAATTTCGACCCGTAAAAAAAAACGACAGTGTTACCCCTTACGTTTTTTTTTTTTGGGCAAAAAATTAAGTATCCCCAATCTTCTCAACACTCTGGATTCTGATAGAGGGCCATGAGACTTAGACCTGAGTGCAACAATGGAGGCTCTAGACCCTTCCAGAGCTGAGATATCGAAAATCAAAATTTCAACCCGTAAAAAAACGACAGTGTTACCCCTTACGTTTTTTTTTTGGGGGGGCGAAAAATTAAGTATCCCCAATCTTCTCAAAACTCTGGATTCTGATAGAGGGCCATGAGACATAGACCTGAGTGCAACAATGGAGGCTCTAGACCCTTCCAGAGCTGAGATATCGAAATTCAAAATTTTGACCAGAAAAAAAAACGACAGTGTTAACCCTTACGTTTTTTTTTTTGGGCGAAAAATTTAGTATCCCTAATCTTCTCAAAACTCTGGATTCTGATAGAGGGCCATGAGACTTAGACATGAGTGCAACAATGGAGGCTCTAGACCCTTCCAGAGCTGAGATATCGAAACTCAAAATTTCAACCCGAAAAAAAAAACAACAGTGGTACCCCTTTCGTTTTTTTTTTTCGGGCGAAAAATGAAGTTTTTCCAATCTTCTCAAAACTCTGGATTCTGATAGAGGGCCATGAGACTTAAACCTGAGTGCAAAAATGGAGGCTCTAGACCCTTCCAGAGCTGAGGTATCGAAACTCAAAATTTCGACCTGAAAAAAAAACGACAGTGTTACCCCTTACGTTTTTTTTTTTTGGGCGAAAAATGAAGTTTCTCCAATCTTCTCAAAGCTCTGGATTCTGATAGAGGGCCATGAGACTTAGACCTGAGTGCAACAATGGAGGCTCTAAACCCTTCCAGAGCTGAGATATCGAAAATCAAAATTTCGACCCGTAAAAAAAACGACAGTGTTACCCCTTACGTTTTTTTTTTTTGGGCGAAAAATTAAGTATCCCCAATCTTCTCAACACTCTGGATTCTGATAGAGGGCCATGAGACTTAGACCTGAGTGCAACAATGGAGGCTCTAGACCCTTCCAGAGCTGAGATATCGAAAATCAAAATTTCAACCCGTAAAAAAACGACAGTGTTACCCCTTACGTTTTTTTTTGGGGGGGCGAAAAATTAAGTATCCCCAATCTTCTCAAAACTCTGGATTCTGATAGAGGGCCATGAGACATAGACCTGAGTGCAACAATGGAGGCTCTAGACCCTTCCAGAGCTGAGATATCGAAATTCAAAATTTTGACCAGAAAAAAAAAACGACAGTGTTACCCCTTACGTTTTTTTTTGGGCGAAAAATTTAGTATCCCTAATCTTCTCAAAACTCTGGATTCTGATAGAGGGCCATGAGACTTAGACCTGAGTGCAACAATGGAGGCTCTAGACCCTTCCAGAGCTGAGATATCGAAACTCAAAATTTCAACCCGAAAAAAAAAACGACAGTGGTACCCCTTTCGTTTTTTTTTTTCGGGCGAAAAATGAAGTTTTTCCAATCTTCTCAAAACTCTGGATTCTGATAGAGGGCCATGAGACTTAAACCTGAGTGCAAAAATGGAGGCTCTAGACCCTTCCAGAGCTGAGATATCGAAAATCAAAATTTCGACCAGAAAAAAAAACGACAGTGTTACCCCTTACGTTTTTTTTGGGGGGGCGAAAAATTAAGTATCCCCAATCTTCTCAAAACTCTGGATTCTGATAGAGGGCCATGAGACTTAGACCTGAGTGCAACAATGGAGGCTCTAGACCCTTCCAGAGCTGAGATATCGAAAATCAAATTTTCGACCCGAAAAAAAAAAACGACAGTGTTACCCCTCATGGTTTTTTTTTTTGGGCGAAAAATTAAGTATCCCCAAACTTCTCAAAACTCTGGATTCTGATAGAGGGCCGTGAGCCTTAGACCTGAGTGCAAAAATGGAGGCTCTAGACCCTTCCAGAGCTGAGATATCGCAATTCAAAATTTCGACCAGAAAAAAAAAACGACAGTGTTACCCCTTACGTTTTTTTTTTTTGGGCGAAAAATTAAGTATCCCCAATCTTCTCAAAACTCTGGATTCTGATAGAGGGCCATGAGACATAGACCTGAGTGCAACAATGGAGGCTCTAGACCCTTCCAGAGCTGAGATATCGAAATTCAAAATTTCGACCAGAAAAAAAAAACGACAGTGTTACCCCTTACGTTTTTTTTTTTGGGCGAAAAATTTTGTATCCCCAATCTTTTCAAAACTCTGGATTCTGATAGAGGGCCATGAGACATAGACCTGAGTGCAACAATGGAGGCTCTAGACCCTTCCAGTGCTGAGATATCGAAACTCAAAATTTCGACCTGAAAAAAAAACGACAGTGTTACCCCTTAGGTTTTTTTTTTCTGGCGAAAAATTAAGTATCCCCAATCTTCTCAAAACTCTGGATTCTGATAGAGGGCCATGAGACATAGACCTGAGTGCAACAATGGAGGCTCTAGACCCTTCCAGAGCTGAGATATCGAAATTCAAAATTTCGACCAGAAAAAAAAAACGACAGTGTTACCCCTTACGTTTTTTTTTTGGGCGAAAAATTTTGTATCCCCAATCTTTTCAAAACTCTGGATTCTGATAGAGGGCCATGAGACATAGACCTGAGTGCAACAATGGAGGCTCTAGACCCTTCCAGTGCTGAGATATCGAAACTCAAAATTTCGACCTGAAAAAAAAACGACAGTGTTACCCCTTACGTTTTTTTTTTTTGGGCGAAAAATTAAGTATCCCCAATCTTCTCAAAACTCTGGATTCTGATAGAGGGCCATGAGACTTAGACCTGAGTGCAACAATGGAGGCTCTAGACCCTTCCAGAGCTGAGATATCGAAAATCAAAATTTCGACCTGAAAAAAAAACGACAGTGTTACCCCTTACGTTTTTTTTTTTGGGCGAAAAATTAAGTATCCCCAATCTTCTCAAAACTCTGGATTCTGATAGAGGGCCATGAGACTTAGACCTGAGTGCAACAATGGAGGCTCTAGACCCTTCCAGAGCTGAGATATCGAAATTCAAAATTTCGACCAGAAAAAAAAAACGACAGTGTTACCCCTTACGTTTTTTTTTTTGGGCGAAAAATTTTGTATCCCCAATCTTTTCAAAACTCTGGATTCTGATAGAGGGCCATGAGACATAGACCTGAGTGCAACAATGGAGGCTCTAGACCCTTCCAGTGCTGAGATATCGAAACTCAAAATTTCGACCTGAAAAAAAAACGACAGTGTTACCCCTTACGTTTTTTTTTTGGGCGAAAAATTAAGTATCCCCAATCTTCTCAAAACTCTGGATTCTGATAGAGGGCCATGAGACTTAGACCTGAGTGCAACAATGGAGGCTCTAGACCCTTCCAGAGCTGAGATATCGAAAATCAAAATTTCGACCTGAAAAAAAAACGACAGTGTTACCCCTTACGTTTTTTTTTTGGGCGAAAAATTAAGTATCCCCAATCTTCTCAAAACTCTGGATTCTGATAGAGGGCCATGAGACTTAGACCTGAGTGCAACAATGGAGGCTCTAGACCCTTCCAGAGCTGAGATATCGAAACTCAAAATTTCAACCCGAAAAAAAAAACGACAGTGGTACCCCTTTCGTTTTTTTTTTCGGGCGAAAAATGAAGTTTCTCCAATCTTCTCAAAACTCTGGATTCTGATAGAGGGCCATGAGACTTAGACCTGAGTGCAACAATGGAGGCTCTAGACCCTTCCAGTGCTGAGATATCGAAAGTCAAAATTTCGACCTGAAAAAAAAAACGACAGTGTTACCCCTTACGTTTTTTTTTTTTTGGGCGAAAAATTAAGTATCCCCAATCTTCTCAAAACTCTGGATTCTGATAGAGGGCCATGAGACTTAGACTTGAGTGCAACAATGGAGGCTCTAAACCCTTCCAGAGCTGAGATATCGAAAATCAAAATTTCGACCCGTAAAAAAAACGACAGTGTTACCCCTTACGTTTTTTTTTTTTGGGCGAAAAATTAAGTATCCCCAATCTTCTCAACACTCTGGATTCTGATAGAGGGCCATGAGACATAGACCTGAGTGCAACAATGGAGGCTCTAGACCCTTCCAGAGATGAGATATAGAAATTCAAAATTTTGACCAGAAAAAAAAACGACAGTGTTACCCCTTACGTTTTTTTTTTGGGCGAAAAATTTAGTATCCGTAATCTTCTCAAAACTCTGGATTCTGATAGAGGGCCATGAGACTTAAACCTGAGTGCAAAAATGGAGGCTCTAGACCCTTCCAGAGCTGAGATATCGAAAATCAAAATTTTGACCAGAAAAAAAAAACGACAGTGTTACCCCTTACGTTTTTTTTGGGGGGGCGAAAAATTAAGTATCCCCAATCTTCTCAAAACTCTGGATTCTGATAGAGGGCCATGAGACATAGACCTGAGTGCAACAATGGAGGCTCTAGACCCTTCCAGTGCTGAGATATCTAAACTCAAAATTTCGACCCGAAAAAAAAAACGACAGTGTTACCCCTTACGTTTTTTTTTTTTGGGCGAAAAATTAAGTATCCCCAATCTTCTCAAAACTCTGGATTCTGATAGAGGGCCATGAGACTTAGACCTGAGTGCAACAATTGAGGCTCTAGACCCTTCCAGAGCTGAGATATCGAAAATCAAAATTTCGACCCGAAAAAAAAACGACAGTGTTACCCCTTACGTTTTTTTTTTTTGGGCGAAAAATTAAGTATCCCCAATCTTCTCAAAACTCTGGATTCTGATAGAGGGCCGTGAGCCTTAGACCTGAGTGCAACAATGGAGGCTCTATACCCTTCCAGAGCTGAGATATCGAAATTCAAAATTTTGACCAGAAAAAAAAACGACAGTGTTACCCCTTACGTTTTTTTTGGGGGGGCGAAAAATTAAGTATCCCCAATCTTTTCAAAACTCTGGATTCTGATAGAGGGCCATGAGACATAGACCTGAGTGCAACAATGGAGGCTCTAGACCCTTCCAGTGCTGAGATATCGAAACTCAAAATTTCGACCTGAAAAAAAAAACGACAGTGTTACCCCTTACGTTTTTTTTTTTGGGCGAAAAATTAAGTATCCCCAATCTTCTCAAAACTCTGGATTCTGATAGAGGGCCATGAGACTTAGACCTGAGTGCAACAATGGAGGCTCTAGACCCTTCCAGAGCTGAGATATCGAAAATCAAAATTTCGACCTGAAAAAAAAACGACAGTGTTACCCCTTACGTTTTTTTTTTTGGGCGAAAAATTAAGTATCCCCAATCTTCTCAAAACTCTGGATTCTGATAGAGGGCCATGAGACTTAGACCTGAGTGCAACAATGGAGGCTCTAGACCCTTCCAGAGCTGAGATATTGAAATTCAAAATTTTGACCAGAAAAAAAAACGACAGTGTTACCCCTTACGTTTTTTTTTGGGCGAAAAATTTAGTATCCCTAATCTTCTCAAAACTCTGGATTCTGATAGAGGGCCATGAGACTTAGACCTGAGTGCAACAATGGAGGCTCTAGACCCTTCCAGAGCTGAGATATCGAAACTCAAAATTTCGACCCGAAAAAAAAAACGACAGTGGTACCCCTTTCGTTTTTTTTTTCGGGCGAAAAATGAAGTTTCTCCAATCTTCTCAAAACTCTGGATTCTGATAGAGGGCCATGAGACTTAAACCTGAGTGCAAAAATGGAGGCTCTAGACCCTTCCAGAGCTGAGATATCGAAAATCAAAATTTCGACCACAAAAAAAAACGACAGTGTTACCCCTTACGTTTTTTTTGGGGGGGCGAAAAATTAAGTATCCCCAATCTTCTCAAAACTCTGGATTCTGATAGAGGGCCATGAGACTTAGACCTGAGTGCAACAATGGAGGCTCTAGACCCTTCCAGAGCTGAGATATCGAAACTCAAAATTTCGACCCGAAAAAAAAACGACAGTGGTACCCCTTTCGTTTTTTTTTTCGGGCGAAAAATGAAGTTTCTCCAATCTTCTCAAAACTCTGGATTCTGATAGAGGGCCATGAGACTTAAACCTGAGTGCAACAATGGAGGCTCTAGACCCTTCCAGAGCTGAGATATCGAAATTCAAAATTTCGACCAGAAAAAAAAACGACAGTGTTACCCCTTACGTTTTTTTTTTGGGCGAAAAATTTTGTATCCCCAATCTTTTCAAAACTCTGGATTCTGATAGAGGGCCATGAGACATAGACCTGAGTGCAACAATGGAGGCTCTAGACCCTTCCAGTGCTGAGATATCGAAACTCAAAATTTCGACCTGAAAAAAAAACGACAGTGTTACCCCTTACGTTTTTTTTGGGGGGGCGAAAAATTAAGTATCCCCAATCTTCTCAAAACTCTGGATTCTGATAGAGGGCCATGAGACATAGACCTGAGTGCAACAATGGAGGCTCTAGACCCTTCCAGTGCTGAGATATCGAAACTCAAAATTTCGACCTGAAAAAAAAACGACAGTGTTACCCCTTACGTTGTTTTTTTTTGGGCGAAAAATTAAGTATCCCCAATCTTCTCAAAACTCTGGATTCTGATAGAGGGCCATGAGACTTAGACCTGAGTGCAACAATGGAGGCTCTAGACCCTTCCAGAGCTGAGATATCGAAAATCAAAATTTCGACCTGAAAAAAAAACGACAGTGTTACCCCTTACGTTTTTTTTTTTGGGCGAAAAATTAAGTATCCCCAATCTTCTCAAAACTCTGGATTCTGATAGAGGGCCATGAGACATAGACCTGAGTGCAACAATGGAGGCTCTAGACCCTTCCAGAGATGAGATATAGAAATTCAAAATTTCGACCAGAAAAAAAAAACGACAGTGTTACCCCTTACGTTTTTTTTATTGGGCGAAAAATTTTGTATCCCCAATCTTTTCAAAACTCTGGATTCTGATAGAGGGCCATGAGACATAGACCTGAGTGCAACAATGGAGGCTCTAGACCCTTCCAGTGCTGAGATATCGAAACTCAAAATTTCGACCTGAAAAAAAAACGACAGTGTTACCCCTTACGTTTTTTTTTTTTTGGGCGAAAAATTAAGTATCCCCAATCTTCTCAAAACTCTGGATTCTGATAGAGGGCCATGAGACTTAGACTTGAGTGCAACAATGGAGGCTCTAAACCCTTCCAGAGCTGAGATATCGAAAATCAAAATTTCGACCCGTAAAAAAAACGACAGTGTTACCCCTTACGTTTTTTTTTTTGGGCGAAAAATTAAGTATCCCCAATCTTCTCAACACTCTGGATTCTGATAGAGGGCCATGAGACATAGACCTGAGTGCAACAATGGAGGCTCTAGACCCTTCCAGAGATGAGATATAGAAATTCAAAATTTTGACCAGAAAAAAAAACGACAGTGTTACCCCTTACGTTTTTTTTTTGGGCGAAAAATTTAGTATCCGTAATCTTCTCAAAACTCTGGATTCTGATAGAGGGCCATGAGACTTAAACCTGAGTGCAAAAATGGAGGCTCTAGACCCTTCCAGAGCTGAGATATCGAAAATCAAAATTTCGACCAGAAAAAAAAACGACAGTGTTACCCCTTACGTTTTTTTTGGGGGGGCGAAAAATTAAGTATCCCCAATCTTCTCAAAACTCTGGATTCTGATAGAGGGCCATGAGACATAGACCTGAGTGCAACAATGGAGGCTCTAGACCCTTCCAGTGCTGAGATATCGAAACTCAAAATTTCGACCTGAAAAAAAAACGACAGTGTTACCCCTTACGTTGTTTTTTTTTGGGCGAAAAATTAAGTATCCCCAATCTTCTCAAAACTCTGGATTCTGATAGAGGGCCATGAGACTTAGACCTGAGTGCAACAATGGAGGCTCTAGACCCTTCCAGAGCTGAGATATCGAAAATCAAAATTTCGACCTGAAAAAAAAACGACAGTGTTACCCCTTACGTTTTTTTTTTTTGGGCGAAAAATTAAGTATCCCCAATCTTCTCAAAACTCTGGATTCTGATAGAGGGCCATGAGACTTAGACCTGAGTGCAACAATGGAGGCTCTAGACCCTTCCAGAGCTGAGATATTGAAATTCAAAATTTTGACCAGAAAAAAAAACGACAGTGTTACCCCTTACGTTTTTTTTTGGGCGAAAAAATTAGTATCCCTAATCTTCTCAAAACTCTGGATTCTGATAGAGGGCCATGAGACTTAGACCTGAGTGCAACAATGGAGGCTCTAGACCCTTCCAGAGCTGAGATATCGAAACTCAAAATTTCGACCCGAAAAAAAAAACGACAGTGGTACCCCTTTCGTTTTTTTTTTCGGGCGAAAAATGAAGTTTCTCCAATCTTCTCAAAACTCTGGATTCTGATAGAGGGCCATGAGACTTAAACCTGAGTGCAAAAATGGAGGCTCTAGACCCTTCCAGAGCTGAGATATCGAAAATCAAAATTTCGACCAGAAAAAAAAACGACAGTGTTACCCCTTACGTTTTTTTTTTTGGGCGAAAAATTTTGTATCCCCAATCTTTTCAAAACTCTGGATTCTGATAGAGGGCCATGAGACATAGACCTGAGTGCAACAATGGAGGCTCTAAACCCTTCCAGAGCTGAGATATCGAAAATCAAAATTTCGACCCGTAAAAAAAATGACAGTGTTACCCCTTACGTTTTTTTTTTTTGGGCGAAAAATTAATATCCCCAATCTTCTCAAAACTCTGGATTCTGATAGAGGGCCATGAGACATAGACCTGAGTGCAACAATGGAGGCTCTAGACCCTTCCAGAGATGAGATATAGAAATTCAAAATTTCGACCAGAAAAAAAAAACGACAGTGTTACCCCTTACGTTTTTTTTTTTGGGGGCGAAAAATTTTGTATCCCCAATCTTTTCAAAACTCTGGATTCTGATAGAGGGCCATGAGACATAGACCTGAGTGCAACAATGGAGGCTCTAGACCCTTCCAGTGCTGAGATATCGAAACTCAAAATTTCGACCTGAAAAAAAAACGACAGTGTTACCCCTTACGTTTTTTTTTTTTGGGCGAAAAATTAAGTATCCCCAATCTTCTCAAAACTCTGGATTCTGATAGAGGGCCATGAGACTTAGACCTGAGTGCAACAATGGAGGCTCTAAACCCTTCCAGAGCTGAGATATCGAAAATCAAAATTTCGACCCGTAAAAAAAACGACAGTGTTACCCCTTACGTTTTTTTTTTTTGGGCAAAAAATTAAGTATCCCCAATCTTCTCAACACTCTGGATTCTGATAGAGGGCCATGAGACTTAGACCTGAGTGCAACAATGGAGGCTCTAGACCCTTCCAGAGCTGAGATATCGAAAATCAAAATTTCAACCCGTAAAAAAACGACAGTGTTACCCCTTACGTTTTTTTTTTGGGGGGGCGAAAAATTAAGTATCCCCAATCTTCTCAAAACTCTGGATTCTGATAGAGGGCCATGAGACATAGACCTGAGTGCAACAATGGAGGCTCTAGACCCTTCCAGAGCTGAGATATCGAAATTCAAAATTTTGACCAGAAAAAAAAACGACAGTGTTAACCCTTACGTTTTTTTTTTTGGGCGAAAAATTTAGTATCCCTAATCTTCTCAAAACTCTGGATTCTGATACAGGGCCATGAGACTTAGACATGAGTGCAACAATGGAGGCTCTAGACCCTTCCAGAGCTGAGATATCGAAACTCAAAATTTCAACCCGAAAAAAAAAACAACAGTGGTACCCCTTTCGTTTTTTTTTTTCGGGCGAAAAATGAAGTTTTTCCAATCTTCTCAAAACTCTGGATTCTGATAGAGGGCCATGAGACTTAAACCTGAGTGCAAAAATGGAGGCTCTAGACCCTTCCAGAGCTGAGGTATCGAAACTCAAAATTTCGACCTGAAAAAAAAACGACAGTGTTACCCCTTACGTTTTATTTTTTTTGGGCGAAAAATGAAGTTTCTCCAATCTTCTCAAAGCTCTGGATTCTGATAGAGGGCCATGAGACTTAGACCTGAGTGCAACAATGGAGGCTCTAAACCCTTCCAGAGCTGAGATATCGAAAATCAAAATTTCGACCCGTAAAAAAAACGACAGTGTTACCCCTTACGTTTTTTTTTTTTGGGCGAAAAATTAAGTATCCCCAATCTTCTCAACACTCTGGATTCTGATAGAGGGCCATGAGACTTAGACCTGAGTGCAACAATGGAGGCTCTAGACCCTTCCAGAGCTGAGATATCGAAAATCAAAATTTCAACCCGTAAAAAAACGACAGTGTTACCCCTTACGTTTTTTTTTGGGGGGGCGAAAAATTAAGTATCCCCAATCTTCTCAAAACTCTGGATTCTGATAGAGGGCCATGAGACATAGACCTGAGTGCAACAATGGAGGCTCTAGACCCTTCCAGAGCTGAGATATCGAAATTCAAAATTTTGACCAGAAAAAAAAAACGACAGTGTTACCCCTTACGTTTTTTTTTGGGCGAAAAATTTAGTATCCCTAATCTTCTCAAAACTCTGGATTCTGATAGAGGGCCATGAGACTTAGACCTGAGTGCAACAATGGAGGCTCTAGACCCTTCCAGAGCTGAGATATCGAAACTCAAAATTTCAACCCGAAAAAAAAAACGACAGTGGTACCCCTTTCGTTTTTTTTTTTCGGGCGAAAAATGAAGTTTTTCCAATCTTCTCAAAACTCTGGATTCTGATAGAGGGCCATGAGACTTAAACCTGAGTGCAAAAATGGAGGCTCTAGACCCTTCCAGAGCTGAGATATCGAAAATCAAAATTTCGACCAGAAAAAAAAACGACAGTGTTACCCCTTACGTTTTTTTTGGGGGGGCGAAAAATTAAGTATCCCCAATCTTCTCAAAACTCTGGATTCTGATAGAGGGCCATGAGACTTAGACCTGAGTGCAACAATGGAGGCTCTAGACCCTTCCAGAGCTGAGATATCGAAAATCAAATTTTCGACCCGAAAAAAAAAAACGACAGTGTTACCCCTCATGGTTTTTTTTTTTGGGCGAAAAATTAAGTATCCCCAAACTTCTCAAAACTCTGGATTCTGATAGAGGGCCGTGAGCCTTAGACCTGAGTGCAAAAATGGAGGCTCTAGACCCTTCCAGAGCTGAGATATCGCAATTCAAAATTTCGACCAGAAAAAAAAAACGACAGTGTTACCCCTTACGTTTTTTTTTTTTGGGCGAAAAATTAAGTATCCCCAATCTTCTCAAAACTCTGGATTCTGATAGAGGGCCATGAGACATAGACCTGAGTGCAACAATGGAGGCTCTAGACCCTTCCAGAGCTGAGATATCGAAATTCAAAATTTCGACCAGAAAAAAAAAACGACAGTGTTACCCCTTACGTTTTTTTTTTTGGGCGAAAAATTTTGTATCCCCAATCTTTTCAAAACTCTGGATTCTGATAGAGGGCCATGAGACATAGACCTGAGTGCAACAATGGAGGCTCTAGACCCTTCCAGTGCTGAGATATCGAAACTCAAAATTTCGACCTGAAAAAAAAACGACAGTGTTACCCCTTAGGTTTTTTTTTTCTGGCGAAAAATTAAGTATCCCCAATCTTCTCAAAACTCTGGATTCTGATAGAGGGCCATGAGACATAGACCTGAGTGCAACAATGGAGGCTCTAGACCCTTCCAGAGCTGAGATATCGAAATTCAAAATTTCGACCAGAAAAAAAAAACGACAGTGTTACCCCTTACGTTTTTTTTTTGGGCGAAAAATTTTGTATCCCCAATCTTTTCAAAACTCTGGATTCTGATAGAGGGCCATGAGACATAGACCTGAGTGCAACAATGGAGGCTCTAGACCCTTCCAGTGCTGAGATATCGAAACTCAAAATTTCGACCTGAAAAAAAAACGACAGTGTTACCCCTTACGTTTTTTTTTTTTTGGGCGAAAAATTAAGTATCCCCAATCTTCTCAAAACTCTGGATTCTGATAGAGGGCCATGAGACTTAGACCTGAGTGCAACAATGGAGGCTCTAGACCCTTCCAGAGCTGAGATATCGAAAATCAAAATTTCGACCTGAAAAAAAAACGACAGTGTTACCCCTTACGTTTTTTTTTTTGGGCGAAAAATTAAGTATCCCCAATCTTCTCAAAACTCTGGATTCTGATAGAGGGCCATGAGACTTAGACCTGAGTGCAACAATGGAGGCTCTAGACCCTTCCAGAGCTGAGATATCGAAATTCAAAATTTCGACCAGAAAAAAAAAACGACAGTGTTACCCCTTACGTTTTTTTTTTTGGGCGAAAAATTTTGTATCCCCAATCTTTTCAAAACTCTGGATTCTGATAGAGGGCCATGAGACATAGACCTGAGTGCAACAATGGAGGCTCTAGACCCTTCCAGTGCTGAGATATCGAAACTCAAAATTTCGACCTGAAAAAAAAACGACAGTGTTACCCCTTACGTTTTTTTTTTGGGCGAAAAATTAAGTATCCCCAATCTTCTCAAAACTCTGGATTCTGATAGAGGGCCATGAGACTTAGACCTGAGTGCAACAATGGAGGCTCTAGACCCTTCCAGAGCTGAGATATCGAAAATCAAAATTTCGACCTGAAAAAAAAACGACAGTGTTACCCCTTACGTTTTTTTTTGGGCGAAAAATTAAGTATCCCCAATCTTCTCAAAACTCTGGATTCTGATAGAGGGCCATGAGACTTAGACCTGAGTGCAACAATGGAGGCTCTAGACCCTTCCAGAGCTGAGATATCGAAATTCTAACTTTTGACCAGAAAAAAAAACGACAGTGTTACCCCTTACGTTTTTTTTTGGGCGAAAAATTTAGTATCCCTAATCTTCTCAAAACTCTGGATTCTGATAGAGGGCCATGAGACTTAGACCTGAGTGCAACAATGGAGGCTCTAGACCCTTCCAGAGCTGAGATATCGAAACTCAAAATTTCAACCCGAAAAAAAAAACGACAGTGGTACCCCTTTCGTTTTTTTTTTCGGGCGAAAAATGAAGTTTCTCCAATCTTCTCAAAACTCTGGATTCTGATAGAGGGCCATGAGACTTAGACCTGAGTGCAACAATGGAGGCTCTAGACCCTTCCAGTGCTGAGATATCGAAAGTCAAAATTTCGACCTGAAAAAAAAAACGACAGTGTTACCCCTTACGTTTTTTTTTTTTTGGGCGAAAAATTAAGTATCCCCAATCTTCTCAAAACTCTGGATTCTGATAGAGGGCCATGAGACTTAGACTTGAGTGCAACAATGGAGGCTCTAAACCCTTCCAGAGCTGAGATATCGAAAATCAAAATTTCGACCCGTAAAAAAAACGACAGTGTTACCCCTTACGTTTTTTTTTTTTGGGCGAAAAATTAAGTATCCCCAATCTTCTCAACACTCTGGATTCTGATAGAGGGCCATGAGACATAGACCTGAGTGCAACAATGGAGGCTCTAGACCCTTCCAGAGATGAGATATAGAAATTCAAAATTTTGACCAGAAAAAAAAACGACAGTGTTACCCCTTACGTTTTTTTTTTGGGCGAAAAATTTAGTATCCGTAATCTTCTCAAAACTCTGGATTCTGATAGAGGGCCATGAGACTTAAACCTGAGTGCAAAAATGGAGGCTCTAGACCCTTCCAGAGCTGAGATATCGAAAATCAAAATTTTGACCAGAAAAAAAAAACGACAGTGTTACCCCTTACGTTTTTTTTGGGGGGGCGAAAAATTAAGTATCCCCAATCTTCTCAAAACTCTGGATTCTGATAGAGGGCCATGAGACATAGACCTGAGTGCAACAATGGAGGCTCTAGACCCTTCCAGTGCTGAGATATCTAAACTCAAAATTTCGACCCGAAAAAAAAAACGACAGTGTTACCCCTTACGTTTTTTTTTTTTGGGCGAAAAATTAAGTATCCCCAATCTTCTCAAAACTCTGGATTCTGATAGAGGGCCATGAGACTTAGACCTGAGTGCAACAATTGAGGCTCTAGACCCTTCCAGAGCTGAGATATCGAAAATCAAAATTTCGACCCGAAAAAAAAACGACAGTGTTACCCCTTACGTTTTTTTTTTTTGGGCGAAAAATTAAGTATCCCCAATCTTCTCAAAACTCTGGATTCTGATAGAGGGCCGTGAGCCTTAGACCTGAGTGCAACAATGGAGGCTCTATACCCTTCCAGAGCTGAGATATCGAAATTCAAAATTTTGACCAGAAAAAAAAACGACAGTGTTACCCCTTACGTTTTTTTTGGGGGGGCGAAAAATTAAGTATCCCCAATCTTTTCAAAACTCTGGATTCTGATAGAGGGCCATGAGACATAGACCTGAGTGCAACAATGGAGGCTCTAGACCCTTCCAGTGCTGAGATATCGAAACTCAAAATTTCGACCTGAAAAAAAAAACGACAGTGTTACCCCTTACGTTTTTTTTTTTGGGCGAAAAATTAAGTATCCCCAATCTTCTCAAAACTCTGGATTCTGATAGAGGGCCATGAGACTTAGACCTGAGTGCAACAATGGAGGCTCTAGACCCTTCCAGAGCTGAGATATCGAAAATCAAAATTTCGACCTGAAAAAAAAACGACAGTGTTACCCCTTACGTTTTTTTTTTTGGGCGAAAAATTAAGTATCCCCAATCTTCTCAAAACTCTGGATTCTGATAGAGGGCCATGAGACTTAGACCTGAGTGCAACAATGGAGGCTCTAGACCCTTCCAGAGCTGAGATATTGAAATTCAAAATTTTGACCAGAAAAAAAAACGACAGTGTTACCCCTTACGTTTTTTTTTGGGCGAAAAATTTAGTATCCCTAATCTTCTCAAAACTCTGGATTCTGATAGAGGGCCATGAGACTTAGACCTGAGTGCAACAATGGAGGCTCTAGACCCTTCCAGAGCTGAGATATCGAAACTCAAAATTTCGACCCGAAAAAAAAAACGACAGTGGTACCCCTTTCGTTTTTTTTTTCGGGCGAAAAATGAAGTTTCTCCAATCTTCTCAAAACTCTGGATTCTGATAGAGGGCCATGAGACTTAAACCTGAGTGCAAAAATGGAGGCTCTAGACCCTTCCAGAGCTGAGATATCGAAAATCAAAATTTCGACCACAAAAAAAAACGACAGTGTTACCCCTTACGTTTTTTTTGGGGGGGCGAAAAATTAAGTATCCCCAATCTTCTCAAAACTCTGGATTCTGATAGAGGGCCATGAGACTTAGACCTGAGTGCAACAATGGAGGCTCTAGACCCTTCCAGAGCTGAGATATCGAAACTCAAAATTTCGACCCGAAAAAAAAAACGACAGTGGTACCCCTTTCGTTTTTTTTTTCGGGCGAAAAATGAAGTTTCTCCAATCTTCTCAAAACTCTGGATTCTGATAGAGGGCCATGAGACTTAAACCTGAGTGCAACAATGGAGGCTCTAGACCCTTCCAGAGCTGAGATATCGAAATTCAAAATTTCGACCAGAAAAAAAAACGACAGTGTTACCCCTTACGTTTTTTTTTTGGGCGAAAAATTTTGTATCCCCAATCTTTTCAAAACTCTGGATTCTGATAGAGGGCCATGAGACATAGACCTGAGTGCAACAATGGAGGCTCTAGACCCTTCCAGTGCTGAGATATCGAAACTCAAAATTTCGACCTGAAAAAAAAACGACAGTGTTACCCCTTACGTTTTTTTTTTTTGGGCGAAAAATTAAGTATCCCCAATCTTTTCAAAACTCTGGATTCTGATAGAGGGCCATGAGACTTAGACCTGAGTGCAACAATGGAGGCTCTAAACCCTTCCAGAGCTGAGATATCGAAAATCAAAATTTCGACCCGTAAAAAAAATGACAGTGTTACCCCTTACGTTTTTTTTTTTGGGCGAAAAATTAAGTATCCCCAATCTTCTCAAAACTCTGGATTCTGATAGAGGGCCATGAGACATAGACCTGAGTGCAACAATGGAGGCTCTAGACCCTTCCAGAGATGAGATATAGAAATTCAAAATTTCGACCAGAAAAAAAAAACGACAGTGTTACCCCTTACGTTTTTTTTATTGGGCGAAAAATTTTGTATCCCCAATCTTTTCAAAACTCTGGATTCTGATAGAGGGCCATGAGACATAGACCTGAGTGCAACAATGGAGGCTCTAGACCCTTCCAGTGCTGAGATATCGAAACTCAAAATTTCGACCTGAAAAAAAAACGACAGTGTTACCCCTTACGTTTTTTTTTTTTGGGCGAAAAATTAAGTATCCCCAATCTTCTCAAAACTCTGGATTCTGATAGAGGGCCATGAGACTTAGACTTGAGTGCAACAATGGAGGCTCTAAACCCTTCCAGAGCTGAGATATCGAAAATCAAAATTTCGACCCGTAAAAAAAACGACAGTGTTACCCCTTACGTTTTTTTTTTTTGGGCGAAAAATTAAGTATCCCCAATCTTCTCAACACTCTGGATTCTGATAGAGGGCCATGAGACATAGACCTGAGTGCAACAATGGAGGCTCTAGACCCTTCCAGAGATGAGATATAGAAATTCAAAATTTTGACCAGAAAAAAAAAACGACAGTGTTACCCCTTACGTTTTTTTTTTGGGCGAAAAATTTAGTATCCGTAATCTTCTCAAAACTCTGGATTCTGATAGAGGGCCATGAGACTTAAACCTGAGTGCAAAAATGGAGGCTCTAGACCCTTCCAGAGCTGAGATATCGAAAATCAAAATTTCGACCAGAAAAAAAAACGACAGTGTTACCCCTTACGTTTTTTTTGGGGGGGCGAAAAATTAAGTATCCCCAATCTTCTCAAAACTCTGGATTCTGATAGAGGGCCATGAGACATAGACCTGAGTGCAACAATGGAGGCTCTAGACCCTTCCAGTGCTGAGATATCGAAACTCAAAATTTCGACCTGAAAAAAAAACGACAGTGTTACCCCTTACGTTGTTTTTTTTTGGGCGAAAAATTAAGTATCCCCAACCTTCTCAAAACTCTGGATTCTGATAGAGGGCCATGAGACTTAGACCTGAGTGCAACAATGGAGGCTCTAGACCCTTCCAGAGCTGAGATATCGAAAATCAAAATTTCGACCTGAAAAAAAAACGACAGTGTTACCCCTTACGTTTTTTTTTTTTGGGCGAAAAATTAAGTATCCCCAATCTTCTCAAAACTCTGGATTCTGATAGAGGGCCATGAGACTTAGACCTGAGTGCAACAATGGAGGCTCTAGACCCTTCCAGAGCTGAGATATTGAAATTCAAAATTTTGACCAGAAAAAAAAACGACAGTGTTACCCCTTACGTTTTTTTTTGGGCGAAAAATTTAGTATCCCTAATCTTCTCAAAACTCTGGATTCTGATAGAGGGCCATGAGACTTAGACCTGAGTGCAACAATGGAGGCTCTAGACCCTTCCAGAGCTGAGATATCGAAACTCAAAATTTCGACCCGAAAAAAAAAACGACAGTGGTACCCCTTTCGTTTTTTTTTTTCGGGCGAAAAATGAAGTTTCTCCAATCTTCTCAAAACTCTGGATTCTGATAGAGGGCCATGAGACTTAAACCTGAGTGCAAAAATGGAGGCTCTAGACCCTTCCAGAGCTGAGATATCGAAAATCAAAATTTCGACCAGAAAAAAAAACGACAGTGTTACCCCTTACGTTTTTTTTTTTGGGCGAAAAATTTTGTATCCCCAATCTTTTCAAAACTCTGGATTCTGATAGAGGGCCATGAGACATAGACCTGAGTGCAACAATGGAGGCTCTAAACCCTTCCAGAGCTGAGATATCGAAAATCAAAATTTCGACCCGTAAAAAAAATGACAGTGTTACCCCTTACGTTTTTTTTTTTTGGGCGAAAAATTAAGTATCCCCAATCTTCTCAAAACTCTGGATTCTGATAGAGGGCCATGAGACATAGACCTGAGTGCAACAATGGAGGCTCTAGACCCTTCCAGAGATGAGATATAGAAATTCAAAATTTCGACCAGAAAAAAAAAACGACAGTGTTACCCCTTACGTTTTTTTTTTTTGGGGCGAAAAATTTTGTATCCCCAATCTTTTCAAAACTCTGGATTCTGATAGAGGGCCATGAGACATAGACCTGAGTGCAACAATGGAGGCTCTAGACCCTTCCAGTGCTGAGATATCGAAACTCAAAATTTCGACCTGAAAAAAAAACGACAGTGTTACCCCTTACGTTTTTTTTTTTTGGGCGAAAAATTAAGTATCCCCAATCTTCTCAAAACTCTGGATTCTGATAGAGGGCCATGAGACTTAGACCTGAGTGCAACAATGGAGGCTCTAAACCCTTCCAGAGCTGAGATATCGAAAATCAAAATTTCGACCCGTAAAAAAAACGACAGTGTTACCCCTTACGTTTTTTTTTTTGGGCAAAAAATTAAGTATCCCCAATCTTCTCAACACTCTGGATTCTGATAGAGGGCCATGAGACTTAGACCTGAGTGCAACAATGGAGGCTCTAGACCCTTCCAGAGCTGAGATATCGAAAATCAAAATTTCAACCCGTAAAAAAACGACAGTGTTACCCCTTACGTTTTTTTTTTGGGGGGGCGAAAAATTAAGTATCCCCAATCTTCTCAAAACTCTGGATTCTGATAGAGGGCCATGAGACATAGACCTGAGTGCAACAATGGAGGCTCTAGACCCTTCCAGAGCTGAGATATCGAAATTCAAAATTTTGACCAGAAAAAAAAACGACAGTGTTAACCCTTACGTTTTTTTTTTTGGGCGAAAAATTTAGTATCCCTAATCTTCTCAAAACTCTGGATTCTGATAGAGGGCCATGAGACTTAGACATGAGTGCAACAATGGAGGCTCTAGACCCTTCCAGAGCTGAGATATCGAAACTCAAAATTTCAACCCGAAAAAAAAAACAACAGTGGTACCCCTTTCGTTTTTTTTTTTCGGGCGAAAAATGAAGTTTTTCCAATCTTCTCAAAACTCTGGATTCTGATAGAGGGCCATGAGACTTAAACCTGAGTGCAAAAATGGAGGCTCTAGACCCTTCCAGAGCTGAGGTATCGAAACTCAAAATTTCGACCTGAAAAAAAAACGACAGTGTTACCCCTTACGTTTTTTTTTTTTGGGCGAAAAATGAAGTTTCTCCAATCTTCTCAAAGCTCTGGATTCTGATAGAGGGCCATGAGACTTAGACCTGAGTGCAACAATGGAGGCTCTAAACCCTTCCAGAGCTGAGATATCGAAAATCAAAATTTCGACCCGTAAAAAAAACGACAGTGTTACCCCTTACGTTTTTTTTTTTTGGGCGAAAAATTAAGTATCCCCAATCTTCTCAACACTCTGGATTCTGATAGAGGGCCATGAGACTTAGACCTGAGTGCAACAATGGAGGCTCTAGACCCTTCCAGAGCTGAGATATCGAAATTCAAAATTTCGACCAGAAAAAAAAAACGACAGTGTTACCCCTTACGTTTTTTTTTTTGGGCGAAAAATTTTGTATCCCCAATCTTTTCAAAACTCTGGATTCTGATAGAGGGCCATGAGACATAGACCTGAGTGCAACAATGGAGGCTCTAGACCCTTCCAGTGCTGAGATATCGAAACTCAAAATTTCGACCTGAAAAAAAAAACGACAGTGTTACCCCTTACGTTTTTTTTTTTTGGGCGAAAAATTAAGTATCCCCAATCTTCTCAAAACTCTGGATTCTGATAGAGGGCCATGAGACTTAGACCTGAGTGCAACAATGGAGGCTCTAGACCCTTCCAGAGCTGAGATATCGAAAATCAAAATTTCGACCTGAAAAAAAAACGACAGTGTTACCCCTTACGTTTTTTTTTTTGGGCGAAAAATTAAGTATCCCCAATCTTCTCAAAACTCTGGATTCCGATAGAGGGCCATGAGACTTAGACCTGAGTGCAACAATGGAGGCTCTAGACCCTTCCAGAGCTGAGATATCGAAATTCAAAATTTCGACCAGAAAAAAAAACGACAGTGTTACCCCTTACGTTTTTTTTTTTGGGCGAAAAATTTTGTATCCCCAATCTTTTCAAAACTCTGGATTCTGATAGAGGGCCATGAGACATAGACCTGAGTGCAACAATGGAGGCTCTAGACCCTTCCAGTGCTGAGATATCGAAACTCAAAATTTCGACCTGAAAAAAAAACGACAGTGTTACCCCTTACGTTTTTTTTTTGGGCGAAAAATTAAGTATCCCCAATCTTCTCAAAACTCTGGATTCTGATAGAGGGCCATGAGACTTAGACCTGAGTGCAACAATGGAGGCTCTAGACCCTTCCAGAGCTGAGATATCGAAAATCAAAATTTCGACCTGAAAAAAAAACGACAGTGTTACCCCTTACGTTTTTTTTTTTGGGCGAAAAATTAAGTATCCCCAATCTTCTCAAAACTCTGGATTCTGATAGAGGGCCATGAGACTTAGACCTGAGTGCAACAATGGAGGCTCTAGACCCTTCCAGAGCTGAGATATCGAAATTCAAACTTTTGACCAGAAAAAAAAACGACAGTGTTACCCCTTACGTTTTTTTTTGGGCGAAAAATTTAGTATCCCTAATCTTCTCAAAACTCTGGATTCTGATAGAGGGCCATGAGACTTAGACCTGAGTGCAACAATGGAGGCTCTAGACCCTTCCAGAGCTGAGATATCGAAACTCAAAATTTCAACCCGAAAAAAAAAACGACAGTGGTACCCCTTTCGTTTTTTTTTTCGGGCGAAAAATGAAGTTTCTCCAATCTTCTCAAAACTCTGGATTCTGATAGAGGGCCATGAGACTTAAACCTGAGTGCAAAAATGGAGGCTCTAGACCCTTCAGGAGCTGAGATATCGAAAATCAAAATTTCGACCAGAAAAAAAAACGACAGTGTTACCCCTTACGTTTTTTTGGGGGGGGCGAAAAATTAAGTATCCCCAATCTTCTCAAAACTCTGGATTCTGATAGAGGGCCATGAGACATAGACCTGAGTGCAACAATGGAGGCTCTAGACCCTTCCAGAGCTGAGATATCGAAATTCAAAATTTCGACCAGAAAAAAAAACGACAGTGTTACCCCTTACGTTTTTTTTTTTGGGCGAAAAATTTTGTATCCCCAATCTTTTCAAAACTCTGGATTCTGATAGAGGGCCATGAGACATAGACCTGAGTGCAACAATGGAGGCTCTAGACCCTTCCAGTGCTGAGATATCGAAAGTCAAAATTTCGACCTGAAAAAAAAAACGACAGTGTTACCCCTTACGTTTTTTTTTTTTTGGGCGAAAAATTAAGTATCCCCAATCTTCTCAAAACTCTGGATTCTGATAGAGGGCCATGAGACTTAGACTTGAGTGCAACAATGGAGGCTCTAAACCCTTCCAGAGCTGAGATATCGAAAATCAAAATTTCGACCCGTAAAAAAAACGACAGTGTTACCCCTTACGTTTTTTTTTTTGGGCGAAAAATTAAGTATCCCCAATCTTCTCAACACTCTGGATTCTGATAGAGGGCCATGAGACATAGACCTGAGTGCAACAATGGAGGCTCTAGACCCTTCCAGAGATGAGATATAGAAATTCAAAATTTTGACCAGAAAAAAAAACGACAGTGTTACCCCTTACGTTTTTTTTTTGGGCGAAAAATTTAGTATCCGTAATCTTCTCAAAACTCTGGATTCTGATAGAGGGCCATGAGACTTAAACCTGAGTGCAAAAATGGAGGCTCTAGACCCTTCCAGAGCTGAGATATCGAAAATCAAAATTTTGACCAGAAAAAAAAACGACAGTGTTACCCCTTACGTTTTTTTTGGGGGGGTGAAAAATTAAGTATCCCCAATCTTCTCAAAACTCTGGATTCTGATAGAGGGCCATGAGACATAGACCTGAGTGCAACAATGGAGGCTCTAGACCCTTCCAGTGCTGAGATATCTAAACTCAAAATTTCGACCCGAAAAAAAAAACGACAGTGTTACCCCTTACGTTTTTTTTTTTTGGGCGAAAAATTAAGTATCCCCAATCTTCTCAAAACTCTGGATTCTGATAGAGGGCCATGAGACTTAGACCTGAGTGCAACAATTGAGGCTCTAGACCCTTCCAGAGCTGAGATATCGAAAATCAAAATTTCGACCCGAAAAAAAAACGACAGTGTTACCCCTTACGTTTTTTTTTTTTGGGCGAAAAATTAAGTATCCCCAATCTTCTCAAAACTCTGGATTCTGATAGAGGGCCGTGAGCCTTAGACCTGAGTGCAACAATGGAGGCTCTATACCCTTCCAGAGCTGAGATATCGAAATTCAAAATTTTGACCAGAAAAAAAAACGACAGTGTTACCCCTTACGTTTTTTTTGGGGGGGCGAAAAATTAAGTATCCCCAATCTTTTCAAAACTCTGGATTCTGATAGAGGGCCATGAGACTTAGACCTGAGTGCAACAATGGAGGCTCTAGACCCTTCCAGAGCTGAGATATCGAAAATCAAAATTTTGACCAGAAAAAAAAACGACAGTGTTACCCCTTACGTTTTTTTTGGGGGGGCGAAAAATTAAGTATCCCCAATCTTCTCAAAACTCTGGATTCTGATAGAGGGCCATGAGACATAGACCTGAGTGCAACAATGGAGGCTCTAGACCCTTCCAGTGCTGAGATATCGAAACTCAAAATTTCGACCTGAAAAAAAAAACGACAGTGTTACCCCTTACGTTTTTTTTTTTGGGCGAAAAATTAAGTATCCCCAATCTTCTCAAAACTCTGGATTCTGATAGAGGGCCATGAGACTTAGACCTGAGTGCAACAATGGAGGCTCTAGACCCTTCCAGAGCTGAGATATCGAAAATCAAAATTTCGACCTGAAAAAAAAACGACAGTGTTACCCCTTACGTTTTTTTTTTTGGGCGAAAAATTAAGTATCCCCAATCTTCTCAAAACTCTGGATTCTGATAGAGGGCCATGAGACTTAGACCTGAGTGCAACAATGGAGGCTCTAGACCCTTCCAGAGCTGAGATATTGAAATTCAAAATTTTGACCAGAAAAAAAAACGACAGTGTTACCCCTTACGTTTTTTTTTGGGCGAAAAATTTAGTATCCCTAATCTTCTCAAAACTCTGGATTCTGATAGAGGGCCATGAGACTTAGACCTGAGTGCAACAATGGAGGCTCTAGACCCTTCCAGAGCTGAGATATCGAAACTCAAAATTTCGACCCGAAAAAAAAAACGACAGTGGTACCCCTTTCGTTTTTTTTTTCGGGCGAAAAATGAAGTTTCTCCAATCTTCTCAAAACTCTGAATTCTGATAGAGGGCCATGAGACTTAAACCTGAGTGCAAAAATGGAGGCTCTAGACCCTTCCAGAGCTGAGATATCGAAAATCAAAATTTCGACCACAAAAAAAAACGACAGTGTTACCCCTTACGTTTTTTTTGGGGGGGCGAAAAATTAAGTATCCCCAATCTTCTCAAAACTCTGGATTCTGATAGAGGGCCATGAGACTTAGACCTGAGTGCAACAATGGAGGCTCTAGACCCTTCCAGAGCTGAGATATCGAAACTCAAAATTTCGACCCGAAAAAAAAAACGACAGTGGTACCCCTTTCGTTTTTTTTTTCGGGCGAAAAATGAAGTTTCTCCAATCTTCTCAAAACTCTGAATTCTGATAGAGGGCCATGAGACTTAAACCTGAGTGCAAAAATGGAGGCTCTAGACCCTTCCAGAGCTGAGATATCGAAAATCAAAATTTCGACCACAAAAAAAAACGACAGTGTTACCCCTTACGTTTTTTTTGGGGGGGCGAAAAATTAAGTATCCCCAATCTTCTCAAAACTCTGGATTCTGATAGAGGGCCATGAGACTTAGACCTGAGTGCAACAATGGAGGCTCTAGACCCTTCCAGAGCTGAGATATCGAAACTCAAAATTTCGACCCGAAAAAAAAAACGACAGTGGTACCCCTTTCGTTTTTTTTTTCGGGCGAAAAATGAAGTTTCTCCAATCTTCTCAAAACTCTGGATTCTGATAGAGGGCCATGAGACTTAAACCTGAGTGCAACAATGGAGGCTCTAGACCCTTCCAGAGCTGAGATATCGAAATTCAAAATTTCGACCAGAAAAAAAAACGACAGTGTTACCCCTTACGTTTTTTTTTTGGGCGAAAAATTTTGTATCCCCAATCTTTTCAAAACTCTGGATTCTGATAGAGGGCCATGAGACATAGACCTGAGTGCAACAATGGAGGCTCTAGACCCTTCCAGTGCTGAGATATCGAAACTCAAAATTTCGACCTGAAAAAAAAAACGACAGTGTTACCCCTTACGTTTTTTTTGGGGGGGGGAAAAATTAAGTATCCCCAATCTTTTCAAAACTCTGGATTCTGATAGAGGGCCATGAGACTTAGACCTGAGTGCAACAATGGAGGCTCTAAACCCTTCCAGAGCTGAGATATCGAAAATCAAAATTTCGACCCGTAAAAAAAATGACAGTGTTACCCCTTACGTTTTTTTTTTTGGGTGAAAAATTAAGTATCCCCAATCTTCTCAAAACTCTGGATTCTGATAGAGGGCCATGAGACATAGACCTGAGTGCAACAATGGAGGCTCTAGACCCTTCCAGAGATGAGATATAGAAATTCAAAATTTCGACCAGAAAAAAAAAAACGACAGTGTTACCCCTTACGTTTTTTTTTTTTGGGGCGAAAAATTTTGTATCCCCAATCTTTTCAAAACTCTGGATTCTGATAGAGGGCCATGAGACATAGACCTGAGTGCAACAATGGAGGCTCTAGACCCTTCCAGTGCTGAGATATCGAAACTCAAAATTTCGACCTGAAAAAAAAACGACAGTGTTACCCCTTACGTTTTTTTTTTTTGGGCGAAAAATTAAGTATCCCCAATCTTCTCAAAACTCTGGATTCTGATAGAGGGCCATGAGACTTAGACCTGAGTGCAACAATGGAGGCTCTAAACCCTTCCAGAGCTGAGATATCGAAAAATCAAAATTTCGACCCGTAAAAAAAACGACAGTGTTACCCCTTACGTTTTTTTTTTTTTGGGCAAAAAATTAAGTATCCCCAATCTTCTCAACACTCTGGATTCTGATAGAGGGCCATGAGACTTAGACCTGAGTGCAACAATGGAGGCTCTAGACCCTTCCAGAGCTGAGATATCGAAAATCAAAATTTCAACCCGTAAAAAAACGACAGTGTTACCCCTTACGTTTTTTTTTGGGGGGGGCGAAAAATTAAGTATCCCCAATCTTCTCAAAACTCTGGATTCTGATAGAGGGCCATGAGACATAGACCTGAGTGCAACAATGGAGGCTCTAGACCCTTCCAGAGCTGAGATATCGAAATTCAAAATTTTGACCAGAAAAAAAAACGACAGTGTTAACCCTTACGTTTTTTTTTTGGGCGAAAAATTTAGTATCCCTAATCTTCTCAAAACTCTGGATTCTGATAGAGGGCCATGAGACTTAGACCTGAGTGCAACAATGGAGGCTCTAGACCCTTCCAGAGCTGAGATATCGAAACTCAAAATTTCAACCCGAAAAAAACAACAACAGTGGTACCCCTTTCGTTTTTTTTTTCGGGCGAAAAATGAAGTTTTTCCAATCTTCTCAAAACTCTGGATTCTGATAGAGGGCCATGAGACTTAAACCTGAGTGCAAAAATGGAGGCTCTAGACCCTTCCAGAGCTGAGATATCGAAACTCAAAATTTCGACCTGAAAAAAAAACGACAGTGTTACCCCTTACGTTTTTTTTTTTTGGGCGAAAAATGAAGTTTCTCCAATCTTCTCAAAGCTCTGGATTCTGATAGAGGGCCATGAGACTTAGACCTGAGTGCAACAATGGAGGCTCTAAACCCTTCCAGAGCTGAGATATCGAAAATCAAAATTTCGACCCGTAAAAAAAACGACAGTGTTACCCCTTACGTTTTTTTTTTTGGGCGAAAAATTAAGTATCCCCAATCTTCTCAACACTCTGGATTCTGATAGAGGGCCATGAGACATAGACCTGAGTGCAACAATGGAGGCTCTAGACCCTTCCAGAGCTGAGATATCGAAATTCAAAATTTTGACCAGAAAAAAAAAACGACAGTGTTACCCCTTACGTTTTTTTTGGGGGGGGCGAAAAATTAAGTATCCCCAATCTTCTCAAAACTCTGGATTCTGATAGAGGGCCATGAGACATAGACCTGAGTGCAACAATGGAGGCTCTAGACCCTTCCAGAGCTGAGATATCGAAACTCAAAATTTCGACCTGAAAAAAAAACGACAGTGTTACCCCTTACGTTTTTTTTTTTTTGGGCGAAAAATTTAGTATCCCCAATCTTCTCAAAACTCTGGATTCTGATAGAGGGCCATGAGACATAGACCTGAGTGCAACAATGGAGGCTCTAGACCCTTCCAGAGCTGAGATATCGAAATTCAAAATTTCGACCAGAAAAAAAAAACGACAGTGTTACCCCTTACGTTTTTTTTTTTGGGCGAATAATTTTGTATCCCCAATCTTTTCAAAACTCTGGATTCTGATAGAGGGCCATGAGACATAGACCTGAGTGCAACAATGGAGGCTCTAGACCCTTCCAGTGCTGAGATATCGAAACTCAAAATTTCGACCTGAAAAAAAAACGACAGTGTTACCCCTTACGTTTTTTTTTTTTGGGCGAAAAATTAAGTATCCCCAATCTTCTCAAAACTCTGGATTCTGATAGAGGGCCATGAGACTTAGACCTGAGTGCAACAATGGAGGCTCTAGACCCTTCCAGAGCTGAGATATCGAAAATCAAAATTTCGACCTGAAAAAAAAACGACAGTGTTACCCCTTACGTTTTTTTTTTTGGGCGAAAAATTAAGTATCCCCAATCTTCTCAAAACTCTGGATTCTGATAGAGGGCCATGAGACTTAGACCTGAGTGCAACAATGGAGGCTCTAGACCCTTCCAGAGCTGAGATATCGAAAGTCAAAATTTCGACCAGAAAAAAAAAACGACAGTGTTACCCCTTACGTTTTTTTTTTTTGGGCGAAAAATTTTGTATCCCCAATCTTTTCAAAACTCTGGATTCTGATAGAGGGCCATGAGACATAGACCTGAGTGCAACAATGGAGGCTCTAGACCCTTCCAGTGCTGAGATATCGAAACTCAAAATTTCGACCTGAAAAAAAAACGACAGTGTTACCCCTTACGTTTTTTTTTTTGGGCGAAAAATTAAGTATCCCCAATCTTCTCAAAACTTTTGATTCTGATAGAGGGCCATGAGACTTAGACCTGAGTGCAACAATGGAGGCTCTAGACCCTTCCAGAGCTGAGATATCGAAAATCAAAATTTCGACCTGAAAAAAAAAACGACAGTGTTACCCCTTACGTTTTTTTTTTTTGGGCGAAAAATTAAGTATCCCCAATCTTCTCAAAACTCTGGATTCTGATAGAGGGCCATGAGACTTAGACCTGAGTGCAACAATGGAGGCTCTAGACCCTTCCAGAGCTGAGATATCGAAATTCAAAATTTTGACCAGAAAAAAAAACGACAGTGTTACCCCTTACGTTTTTTTTTGGGCGAAAAATTTAGTATCCCTAATCTTCTCAAAACTCTGGATTCTGATAGAGGGCCATGAGACTTAGACCTGAGTGCAACAATGGAGGCTCTAGACCCTTCCAGAGCTGAGATATCGAAACTCAAAATTTCGACCCGAAAAAAAAAACGACAGTGGTACCCCTTTCGTTTTTTTTTTCGGGCGAAAAATGAAGTTTCTCCAATCTTCTCAAAACTCTGGATTCTGATAGAGGGCCATGAGACTTAAACCTGAGTGCAAAAATGGAGGCTCTAGACCCTTCCAGAGCTGAGATATCGAAAATCAAAATTTCGACCAGAAAAAAAAACGACAGTGTTACCCCTTACGTTTTTTTGGGGGGGGCGAAAAATTAAGTATCCCCAATCTTCTCAAAACTCTGGATTCTGATAGAGGGCCATGAGACATAAACCTGAGTGCAACAATGGAGGCTCTAGACCCTTCCAGAGCTGAGATATCGAAATTCAAAATTTCGACCAGAAAAAAAAAAACGACAGTGTTACCCCTTACGTTTTTTTTTTTTGGGCGAAAAATTTTGTATCCCCAATCTTTTCAAAACTCTGGATTCTGATAGAGGGCCATGAGACATAGACCTGAGTGCAACAATGGAGGCTCTAGACCCTTCCAGTGCTGAGATATCGAAACTCAAAATTTCGACCTGAAAAAAAAACGACAGTGTTACCCCTTACGTTTTTTTTTTTTTGGGCGAAAAATTAAGTATCCCCAATCTTTTCAAAACTCTGGATTCTGATAGAGGGCCATGAGACTTAGACCTGAGTGCAACAATGGAGGCTCTAAACCCTTCCAGAGCTGAGATATCGAAAATCAAAATTTCAACCCGTAAAAAAAATGACAGTGTTACCCCTTACGTTTTTTTTTTTGGGCGAAAAATTAAGTATCCCCAATCTTCTCAAAACTCTGGATTCTGATAGAGGGCCATGAGACATAGACCTGAGTGCAACAATGGAGGCTCTAGACCCTTCCAGAGATGAGATATAGAAATTCAAAATTTCGACCAGAAAAAAAAAAACGACAGTGTTACCCCTTACGTTTTTTTTATTGGGCGAAAAATTTTGTATCCCCAATCTTTTCAAAACTCTGGATTCTGATAGAGGGCCATGAGACATAGACCTGAGTGCAACAATGGAGGCTCTAGACCCTTCCAGAGCTGAGATATCGAAACTCAAAATTTCGACCTGAAAAAAAAACGACAGTGTTACCCCTTACGTTTTTTTTTTTTGGGCGAAAAATTAAGTATCCCCAATCTTCTCAAAACTCTGGATTCTGATAGAGGGCCATGAGACTTAGACTTGAGTGCAACAATGGAGGCTCTAAACCCTTCCAGAGCTGAGATATCGAAAATCAAAATTTCGACCCGTAAAAAAAACGACAGTGTTACCCCTTACGTTTTTTTTTTTTGGGCGAAAAATTAAGTATCCCCAATCTTCTCAACACTCTGGATTCTGATAGAGGGCCATGAGACTTAGACCTGAGTGCAACAATGGAGGCTCTAGACCCTTCCAGAGCTAAGATATCGAAAATCAAAATTTCAACCCGTAAAAAAACGACAGTGTTACCCCTTACGTTTTTTTTTTGGGGGGGCGAAAAATTAAGTATCCCCAATCTTCTCAAAACTCTGGATTCTGATAGAGGGCCATGAGACATAGACCTGAGTGCAACAATGGAGGCTCTAGACCCTTCCAGAGCTGAGATATCGAAATTCAAAATTTTGACCAGAAAAAAAAACGACAGTGTTAACCCTTACGTTTTTTTTTTTTTGGGCGAAAAATTTAGTATCCCTAATCTTCTCAAAACTCTGGATTCTGATAGAGGGCCATGAGACTTAGACCTGAGTGCAACAATGGAGGCTCTAGACCCTTCCAGAGCTGAGATATTGAAACTCAAAATTTCAACCCGAAAAAAAAAACAACAGTGGTACCCCTTTCGTTTTTTTTTTTCGGGCGAAAAATGAAGTTTTTCCAATCTTCTCAAAACTCTGGATTCTTATAGAGGGCCATGAGACTTAAACCTGAGTGCAAAAATGGAGGCTCTAGACCCTTCCAGAGCTGAGGTATCGAAACTCAAAATTTCGACCTGAAAAAAAACGACAGTGTTACCCCTTACGTTTTTTTTTTTTTGGGCGAAAAATGAAGTTTCTCCAATCTTCTCAAAGCTCTGGATTCTGATAGAGGGCCATGAGACTTAGACCTGAGTGCAACAATGGAGGCTCTAAACCCTTCCAGAGCTGAGATATCGAAAATCAAAATTTCGACCCGTAAAAAAAACGACAGTGTTACCCCTTACGTTTTTTTTTTTGGGCGAAAAATTAAGTATCCCCAATCTTCTCAACACTCTGGATTCTGATAGAGGGCCATGAGACATAGACCTGAGTGCAACAATGGAGGCTCTAGACCCTTCCAGAGCTGAGATATCGAAATTCAAAATTTTGACCAGAAAAAAAAAACGACAGTGTTACCCCTTACGTTTTTTTTTGGGCGAAAAATTTAGTATCCCTAATCTTCTCAAAACTCTGGATTCTGATAGAGGGCCATGAGACTTAGACCTGAGTGCAACAATGGAGGCTCTAGACCCTTCCAGAGCTGAGATATCGAAACTCAAAATTTCAACCCGAAAAAAAAAACGACAGTGGTACCCCTTTCGTTTTTTTTTTTCGGGCGAAAAATGAAGTTTTTCCAATCTTCTCAAAACTCTGGATTCTGATAGAGGGCCATGAGACTTAAACCTGAGTGCAAAAATGGAGGCTCTAGACCCTTCCAGAGCTGAGATATCGAAAATCAAAATTTCGACCAGAAAAAAAAAACGACAGTGTTACCCCTTACGTTTTTTTTTTGGGCGAAAAATTTTGTATCCCCAATCTTTTCAAAACTCTGGATTCTGATAGAGGGCCGTGAGACATAGACCTGAGTGCAACAATGGAGGCTCTAGACCCTTCCAGTGCTGAGATATCGAAACTCAAAATTTCGACCTGAAAAAAAACCGACAGTGTTACCCCTTACGTTTTTTTTTTTTGGGCGAAAAATTAAGTATCCCCAATCTTCTCAAAACTATGGATTCTGATAGAGGGCCATGAGACTTAGACCTGAGTGCAACAATGGAGGCTCTAGACCGTTCCAGAGCTGAGATATCGAAAATCAAAATTTCAACCCGTAAAAAAACGACAGTGTTACCCCTTACGTTTTTTTGGGGGGGGGGCGAAAAATTAAGTATCCCCAATCTTCTCAAAACTCTGGATTCTGATAGAGGGCCATGAGACATAGACCTGAGTGCAACAATGGAGGCTCTAGACCCTTCCAGAGCTGAGATATCGAAATTCAAAATTTTGACCAGAAAAAAAAAACGACAGTGTTACCCCTTATGTTTTTTTTTGGGCGAAAAATTTAGTATCCCTAATCTTCTCAAAACTCTGGATTCTGATAGAGGGCCATGAGACTTAGACCTGAGTGCAACAAAGGAGGCTCTAGACCCTTCCAGAGCTGAGATATCGAAACTCAAAATTTCAACCCGAAAAAAAAAACGACAGTGGTACCCCTTTCGTTTTTTTTTTCGGGCGAAAAATGAAGTTTTTCCAATCTTCTCAAAACTCTGGATTCTGATAGAGGGCCATGAGACTTAAACCTGAGTGCAAAAATGGAGGCTCTAGACCCTTCCAGAGCTGAGATATCGAAAATCAAAATTTCGACCAGAAAAAAAACGACAGTGTTACCCCTTACGTTTTTTTTGGGGGGGCGAAAAATTAAGTATCCCCAATCTTCTCAAAACTCTGGATTCTGATAGAGGGCCATGAGACATAGACCTGAGTGCAACAATGGAGGCTCTAGACCCTTCCAGAGCTGAGATATCGAAAATCAAAATTTCGACCCGAAAAAAAAACGACAGTGTTACCCCTTATGGGTTTTTTTTTGGGCGAAAAATTAAGTATCCCCAAACTTCTCAAAACTCTGGATTCTGATAGAGGGCCGTGAGCCTTAGACCTGATTGCAAAAATGGAGGCTCTAGACCCTTCCAGAGCTGAGATATCGAAAGTCAAAATTTCGACCAGAAAAAAAAAACGACAGTGTTACCCCTTACGTTTTTTTTTTTGGGCAAAAAATTAAGTATCCCCAATCTTCTCAAAACTCTGGATTCTAATAGAGGGCCATGAGACTTAGACCTGAGTGCAACAATGGAGGCTCTAAACCCTTCCAGAGCTGAGATATCGAAAATCAAAATTTCGACCCGTAAAAAAAATGACAGTGTTACCCCTTACGTTTTTTTTTTGGGCGAAAAATTAAGTATCCCCAATCTTCTCAAAACTCCGGATTCTGATAGAGGGCCGTGAGCCTTAGACCTGAGTGCAACAATGGAGGCTCTAGACCCTTCCAGAGCTGAGATATCGAAAATCAAAATTTCAACCCGTAAAAAAACGACAGTGTTACCCCTTACATTTTTTTTTGGGGGGGGGGGCGAAAAATTAAGTATCCCCAATCTTCTCAAAACTCTGGATTCTGATAGAGGGCCATGAGACATAGACCTGAGTGCAACAATGGAGGCTCTAGACCCTTCCAGTGCTGAGATATCGAAACTCAAAATTTCGACCCGTAAAAAAAACGACAGTGTTACCCCTTACGTTTTTTTTTTTGGGCGAAAAATTAAGTATCCCCAATCTTTTCAAACCTCTGGATTCTGATAGAGGGCCATGAGACTTAGACCTGAGTGCAACAATGGAGGCTCTAAACCCTTCCAGAGCTGAGATATCGAAAATCAAAATTTCGACCCGTAAAAAAAATGACAGTGTTACCCCTTACGTTTTTTTTTTTTGGGCGAAAAATTAAGTATCCCCAATCTTCTCAAAACTCTGGATTCTGATAGAGGGCCATGAGACATAGACCTGAGTGCAACAATGGAGGCTCTAGACCCTTCCAGAGCTGAGATATCGAAATTCAAAATTTTGACCAGAAAAAAAAACGACAGTGTTACCCCTTACGTTTTTTTTTGGGCGAAAAATTTAGTATCCCTAATCTTCTCAAAACTCTGGATTCTGATAGAGGGCCATGAGACTTAGACCTGAGTGCAACAATGGAGGCTCTAGACCCTTCCAGAGCTGAGATATCGAAACTCAAAATTTCAACCCGAAAAAAAAAACGACAGTGGTACCCCTTTCGTTTTTTTTTTCGGGCGAAAAATGAAGTTTTTCCAATCTTCTCAAAACTCTGGATTCTGATAGAGGGCCATGAGACTTAAACCTGAGTGCAAAAATGGAGGCTCTAGACCCTTCCAGAGCTGAGATATCGAAAATCAAAATTTCGACCAGAAAAAAAAAGACAGTGTTACCCCTTACGTTTTTTTTGGGGGGGCGAAAAATTAAGTATCCCCAATCTTCTCAAAACTCTGGATTCTGATAGAGGGCCATGAGACATAGACCTGAGTGCAACAATGGAGGCTCTAGACCCTTCCAGAGCTGAGATATCGAAAATCAAAATTTGACCCGAAAAAAAAAAAACGACAGTGTTACCCCTTATGGTTTTTTTTTTGGGCGAAAAATTAAGTATCCCCAAACTTCTCAAAACTCTGGATTCTGATAGAGGGCCGTGAGCCTTAGACCTGAGTGCAAAAATGGAGGCTCTAGACCCTTCCAGTGCTGAGATATCGAAACTCAAAATTTCGACCTGAAAAAAAAAACGACAGTGACGACCCTTACGTTTTTTTTTTTTGGGCGAAAAATTAAGTATCCCCAATCTTTTCAAAACTCTGGATTCTGATAACGGGGCCATGAGACTTAGACCTGAGTGCAACAATGGAGGCTCTAGACCCTTCCAGAGCTGAGATATCGAAAATCAAAATTTCGACCAGAAAAAAAAAACGACAGTGTTACCCCTTACGTTTTTTTTTTTGGGCGAAAAATTTTGTATCCCCAATCTTTTCAAAACTCTGGATTCTGATAGAGGGCCATGAGACATAGACCTGAGTGCAACAATGGAGGCTCTAGACCCTTCCAGTGCTGAGATATCGAAACTCAAAATTTCGACCCGTAAAAAAAACGACAGTGTTACCCCTTACGTTTTTTTTTTTGGGCGAAAAATTAAGTATCCCCAATCTTCTCAACACTCTGGATTCTGATAGAGGGCCATGAGACTTAGACCTGAGTGCAACAATGGAGGCTCTAGACCCTTCCAGAGCTGAGATATCGAAAATCAAAATTTCAACCCGTAAAAAAACGACAGTGTTACCCCTTACGTTTTTTTTTTGGGGGGGCGAAAAATTAAGTATCCCCAATCTTCTCAAAACTCTGGATTCTGATAGAGGGCCATGAGACATAGACCTGAGTGCAACAATGGAGGCTCTAGACCCTTCCAGAGCTGAGATATCGAAATTCAAAATTTTGACCAGAAAAAAAAACGACAGTGTTAACCCTTACGTTTTTTTTTTGGGCGAAAAATTTAGTATCCCTAATCTTCTCAAAACTCTGGATTCTGATAGAGGGCCATGAGACTTAGACCTGAGTGCAACAATGGAGGCTCTAGACCCTTCCAGAGCTGAGATATCGAAACTCAAAATTTCAACCCGAAAAAAAAAACGACAGTGGTACCCCTTTCGTTTTTTTTTTTCGGGCGAAAAATGAAGTTTTTCCAATCTTCTCAAAACTCTGGATTCTGATAGAGGGCCATGAGACTTAAACCTGAGTGCAAAAATGGAGGCTCTAGACCCTTCCAGAGCTGAGATATCGAAACTCAAAATTTCGACCTGAAAAAAAAACGACAGTGTTACCCCTTACGTTTTTTTTTTTTGGGCGAAAAATGAAGTTTCTCCAATCTTCTCAAAGCTCTGGATTCTGATAGAGGGCCATGAGACTTAGACCTGAGTGCAACAATGGAGGCTCTAAACCCTTCCAGAGCTGAGATATCGAAAATCAAAATTTCGACCCGTAAAAAAACACGACAGTGTTACCCCTTACGTTTTTTTTTTTGGGCGAAAAATTAAGTATCCCCAATCTTCTCAACACTCTGGATTCTGATAGAGGGCCATGAGACTTAGACCTGAGTGCAACAATGGAGGCTCTAGACCCTTCCAGAGCTGAGATATCGAAAATCAAAATTTCAACCCGTAAAAAAACGACAGTGTTACCCCTTACGTTTTTTTTTTTGGGGGGGCGAAAAATTAAGTATCCCCAATCTTCTCAAAACTCTGGATTCTGATAGAGGGCCATGAGACATAGACCTGAGTGCAACAATGGAGGCTCTAGACCCTTCCAGAGCTGAGATATCGAAATTCAAAATTTTGACCAGAAAAAAAACGACAGTGTTACCCCTTACGTTTTTTTTTGGGCGAAAAATTTAGTATCCCTAATCTTCTCAAAACTCTGGATTCTGATAGAGGACCATGAGACTTAGACCTGAGTGCAACAATGGAGGCTCTAGACCCTTCCAGAGCTGAGATATCGAAACTCAAAATTTCAACCCGAAAAAAAAAACGACAGTGGTACCCCTTTCGTTTTTTTTTTTCGGGCGAAAAATGAAGTTTTTCCAATCTTCTCAAAACTCTGGATTCTGATAGAGGGCCATGAGACTTAAACCTGAGTGCAAAAATGGAGGCTCTAGACCCTTCCAGAGCTGAGATATCGAAAATCAAAATTTCGACCAGAAAAAAAAACGACAGTGTTACCCCTTACGTTTTTTTTGGGGGGGCGAAAAATTAAGTATCCCCAATATTCTCAAAACTCTGGATTCTGATAGAGGGCCATGAGACATAGACCTGAGTGCAACAATGGAGGCTCTAGACCCTTCCAGAGCTGAGATATCGAAAATCAAAATTTCGACCCGAAAAAAAAACACGACAGTGTTACCCCTCATGGTTTTTTTTTTGGGCGAAAAATTAAGTATCCCCAAACTTCTCAAAACTCTGGATTCTAATAGAGGGCCGTGAGCCTTAGACGTGAGTGCAAAAATGGAGATTCTAGACCCTTCCAGAGCTGAGATGTCGAAATTCAAAATTTCGACCAGAAAAAAAAACCGACAGTGTTACCCCTTACGTTTTTTTTTTTTGGGCGAAAAATTAAGTATCCCCAATCTTCTCAAAACTCTGGATTCTGATAGAGGGCCATGAGACATAGACCTGAGTGCAACAATGGAGGCTCTAGACCCTTCCAGAGCTGAGATATCGAAATTCAAAATTTCGACCAGAAAAAAAAAACGACAGTGTTACCCCTTACGTTTTTTTTTTTTGGGCGAAAAATTTTGTATCCCCAATCTTTTCAAAACTCTGGATTCTGATAGAGGGCCATGAGACATAGACCTGAGTGCAACAATGGAGGCTCTAGACCCTTCCAGTGCTGAGATATCGAAACTCAAAATTTCGACCTGAAAAAAAAACGACAGTGTTACCCCTTACGTTTTTTTTTTTTTGGGCGAAAAATTAAGTATCCCCAATCTTCACAAAACTCTGGATTCTGATAGAGGGCCATGAGACATAGACCTGAGTGCAACAATGGAGGCTCTAGACCCTTCCAGAGCTGAGATATCGAAATTCAAAATTTCGACCAGAAAAAAAAACGACAGTGTTACCCCTTACGTTTTTTTTTTTTGGGCGAAAAATTTTGTATCCCCAATCTTTTCAAAACTCTGGATTCTGATAGAGGGCCATGATACATAGACCTGAGTGCAACAATGGAGGCTCTAGACCCTTCCAGTGCTGAGATATCGAAACTCAAAATTTCGACCTGAAAAAAAAACGACAGTGTTACCCCTTATGTTTTTTTTTTTGGGCGAAAAATTAAGTATCCCCAATCTTCTCAAAACTCTGGATTCTGATAGAGGGCCATGAGACATAGACCTGAGTGCAACAATGGAGGCTCTAGACCCTTCCAGAGCTGAGATATCGAAATTCAAAATTTTGACCAGAAAAAAAAACGACAGTGTTACCCCTTACGTTTTTTTTTGGGCGAAAAATTTAGTATCCCTAATCTTCTCAAAACTCTGGATTCTGATAGAGGGCCATGAGACTTAGACCTGAGTGCAACAATGGAGGCTCTAGACCCTTCCAGAGCTGAGATATCGAAACTCAAAATTTCGACCCGAAAAAAAAAAAACGACAGTGGTACCCCTTTCGTTTTTTTTTTCGGGCGAAAAATGAAGTTTCTCCAATCTTCTCAAAACTCTGGATTCTGATAGAGGGCCATGAGACTTAAACCTGAGTGCAAAAATGGAGGCTCTAGACCCTTCCAGAGCTGAGATATCGAAAATCAAAATTTCGACCAGAAAAAAAAACGACAGTGTTACCCCTTACGTTTTTTTTGGGGGGGCGAAAAATTAAGTATCCCCAATCTTCTCAAAACTCTGGATTCTGATAGAGGGCCATGAGACATAGACCTGAGTGCAACAATGGAGGCTCTAGACCCTTCCAGAGCTGATATATCGAAATTCAAAATTTCGACCAGAAAAAAAAAACGACAGTGTTACCCCTTACGTTTTTTTTTTTGGGCGAAAAATTTTGTATCCCCAATCTTTTCAAAACTCTGGATTCTGATAGAGGGCCATGAGACATAGACCTGAGTGCAACAATGGAGGCTCTAGACCCTTCCAGTGCTGAGATATCGAAACTCAAAATTTCGACCTGAAAAAAAAACGACAGTGTTACCCCGTACGTTTTTTTTTTTGGGCGAAAAATTAAGTATCCCCAATCTTTTCAAAACTCTGGATTCTGATAGAGGGCCATGAGACTTAGACCTGAGTGCAACAATGGAGGCTCTAAACCCTTCCAGAGCTGAGATATCGAAAATCAAAATTTCGACCCATAAAAAAAATGACAGTGTTACCCCTTATGTTTTTTTTTTTTGGGCGAAAAATTAAGTATCCCCAATCTTCTCAAAACTCTGGATTCTGATAGAGGGCCATGAGACATAGACCTGAGTGCAACAATGGAGGCTCTAGACCCTTCCAGAGATGAGATATAGAAATTCAAAATTTCGACCAGAAAAAAAAAACGACAGTGTTACCCCTTACGTTTTTTTGGGGGGGGGCGAAAAATTAAGTATCCCCAATCTTCTCAAAACTCTGGATTCTGATAGAGGGCCATGAGACATAGACCTGAGTGCAACAATGGAGGCTCTAGACCCTTCCAGAGCTGAGATATCGAAATTCAAAATTTCGACCAGAAAAAAAAAACGACAGTGTTACCCCTTACGTTTTTTTTTTGGGCGAAAAATTTTGTATCCCCAATCTTTTCACAACTCTGGATTCTGATAGAGGGCCATGAGACATAGACCTGAGTGCAACAATGGAGGCTCTAGACCCTTCCAGTGCTGAGATATCGAAACTCAAAATTTCGACCTGAAAAAAAACGACAGTGTTACCCCTTACGTTTTTTTTTTTTGGGCGAAAAATTAAGTATCCCCAATCTTTTCAAAACTCTGGATTCTGATAGAGGGCCATGAGACTTAGACCTGAGTGCAACAATGGAGGCTCTAAACCCTTCCAGAGCTGAGATATCGAAAATCAAAATTTCGACCTGTAAAAAAAATGACAGTGTTACCACTTACGTTTTTTTTTTTTGGGCGAAAAATTAAGTATCCCCAATATTCTCAAAACTCTGGATTCTGATAGAGGGCCATGAGACATAGACCTGAGTGCAACAATGGAGGCTCTAGACCCTTCCAGAGATGAGATATAGAAATTCCAAATTTCGACCAGAAAAAAAAAACGACAGTGTTACCCCTTACGTTTTTTTTATTGGGCGAAAAATTTTGTATCCCCAATCTTTTCAAAACTCTGGATTCTGATAGAGGGCCATGAGACATAGACCTGAGTGCAACAATGGAGGCTCTAGACCCTTCCAGTGCTGAGATATCGAAACTCAAAATTTCGACCTGAAAAAAAAAACGACAGTGTTACCCCTTACGTTTTTTTTTTTTGGGCGAAAAATTAAGTATCCCCAATCTTCTCAAAACTCTGGATTCTGATAGAGGGCCATGAGACTTAGACTTGAGTGCAACAATGGAGGCTCTAAACCCTTCCAGAGCTGAGATATCGAAAATCAAAATTTCGACCCGTAAAAAAAACGACAGTGTTACCCCTTACGTTTTTTTTTTTGGGGCGAAAAATTAAGTATCCCCAATCTTCTCAACACTCTGGATTCTGATAGAGGGCCATGAGACTTAGACCTGAGTGCAACAATGGAGGCTCTAGACCCTTCCAGAGCTGAGATATCGAAAATCAAAATTTCAACCCGTAGAAAAACGACAGTGTTACCCCTTACGTTTTTTTTTGGGGGGGCGAAAAATTAAGTATCCCCAATCTTCTCAAAACTCTGGATTCTGATAGAGGGCCATGAGACATAGACCTGAGTGCAACAATGGAGGCTCTAGACCCTTCCAGAGCTGAGATATCGAAATTCAAAATTTTGACCAGAAAAAAAAACGACAGTGTTACCCCTTACGTTTTTTTTTGGGCGAAAAATTTAGTATCCCTAATCTTCTCAAAACTCTGGATTCTGATAGAGGGCCATGAGACTTAGACCTGAGTGCAACAATGGAGGCTCTAGACCCTTCCAGAGCTGAGATATCGAAACTCAAAATTTCAACCCGAAAAAAAAAAACGACAGTGGTACCCCTTTCGTTTTTTTTTTCGGGCGAAAAATGAAGTTTTTCCAATCTTCTCAAAACTCTGGATTCTGATAGAGGGCCATGAGACTTAAACCTGAGTGCAAAAATGGAGGCTCTAGACCCTTCCAGAGCTGATATATCGAAAATCAAAATTTCGACCAGAAAAAAAACGACAGTGTTACCCCTTACGTTTTTTTTGGGGGGGCGAAAAATTAAGTATCCCCAATCTTCTCAAAACTCTGGATTCTGATAGAGGGCCATGAGACATAGACCTGAGTGCAACAATGGAGGCTCTAGACCCTTCCAGAGCTGAGATATCGAAAATCAAAATTTCGACCCGAAAAAAAAAAACGACAGTGTTACCCCTTATGGTTTTTTTTTTGGGCGAAAAATTAAGTATCCCCAAACTTCTCAAAACTCTGGATTCTGATAGAGGGCCATGAGACATAGACCTGAGTGCAACAATGGAGGCTCTAGACCCTTCCAGAGCTGAGATATCGAAAATCAAAATTTCGACCCGAAAAAAAAAAACGACAGTGTTACCCCTTATGGTTTTTTTTTTTGGGCGAAAAATTAAGTATCCCCAAACTTCTCAAAACTCTGGATTCTGATAGAGGGCCGTGAGCCTTAGACCTGAGTGCAAAAATTGAGGCTCTAGACCCTTCCAGAGCTGAGATATCGAAAGTCAAAATTTCGACCAGAAAAAAAAAAACGACAGTGTTACCCCTTACGTTTTTTTTTTTTTGGGCGAAAAATTAAGTATCCCCAATCTTCTCAAAACTCTGGATTCTGATAGAGGGCCATGAGACTTAGACCTGAGTGCAACAATGGAGGCTCTAGACCCTTCCAGAGCTGAGATATCGAAAATCAAAATTTCAACCCGTAAAAAAACGACAGTGTTACCCCTTACATTTTTTTTTGGGGGGGGGGGGGCGAAAAATTAAGTATCCCCAATCTTCTCAAAACTCTGGATTCTGATAGAGGGCCATGAGACATAGACCTGAGTGCAACAATGGAGGCTCTAGACCCTTCCAGTGCTGAGATATCGAAACTCAAAATTTCGACCCGTAAAAAAAACGACAGTGTTACCCCTTACGTTTTTTTTTTTTGGGCGAAAAATTAAGTATCCCCAATCTTCTCAAACCTCTGGATTCTGATAGAGGGCCATGAGACTTAGACCTGAGTGCAACAATGGAGGCTCTAAACCCTTCCAGTGCTGAGATATCGAAAATCAAAATTTCGACCCGTAAAAAAAATGACAGTGTTACCCCTTACGTTTTTTTTTTTTTGGGCGAAAAATTAAGTATCCCCAATCTTCTCAAAACTCTGGATTCTGATAGAGGGCCATGAGACATAGACCTGAGTGCAACAATAGAGGCTCTAGACCCTTCCAGAACTGAGATATAGAAATTCAAAATTTTGACCAGAAAAAAAAAACGACAGTGTTACCTCTTACGTTTTTTTTTTTGGGCGAAAAATTTTGTATCCCCAATCTTTTCAAAACTCTGGATTCTGATAGAGGGCCATGAGACATAGACCTGAGTGCAACAATGGAGGCTCTAGACCCTTCCAGTGCTGAGATATCGAAACTCAAAATTTCGACCTGAAAAAAAAACGACAGTGTTACCCCTTACGTTTTTTTTTTTTGGGCGAAAAATTAAGTATCCCCAATCTTCTCAAACTCTGGATTCTGATAGAGGGCCATGAGACATAGACCTGAGTGCAACAATGGAGGCTCTAGACCCTTCCAGAGCTGAGATATCGAAATTCAAAATTTTGACCAGAAAAAAAAACGACAGTGTTACCCCTTACGTTTTTTTTTGGGCGAAAAATTTAGTATCCCTAATCTTCTCAAAACTCTGGATTCTGATAGAGGGCCATGAGACTTAGACCTGAGTGCAACAATGGAGGCTCTAGACCCTTCCAGAGCTGAGATATCGAAACTCAAAATTTCAACCCGAAAAAAAAAACGACAGTGGTACCCCTTTCGTTTTTTTTTTTCGGGCGAAAAATGAAGTTTTTCCAATCTTCTCAAAACTCTGGATTCTGATAGAGGGCCATGAGACTTAAACCTGAGTGCAAAAATGGAGGCTCTAGACCCTTCCAGAGCATGAGATATCGAAAATCAAAATTTCGACCAGAAAAAAAACGTCAGTGTTACCCCTTACGTTTTTTTGGGGGGGGCGAAAAATTAAGTATCCCCAATCTTCTCAAAACTCTGGATTCTGATAGAGGGCCATAAGACATAGACCTGAGTGCAACAATGGAGGCTCTAGACCCTTCCAGAGCTGAGATATCGAAAATCAAAATTTCGACCCGAAAAAAAAAAAACGACAGTGTTACCCCTTATGGTTTTTTTTTTGGGCGAAAAATTAAGTATCCCCAAACTTCTCAAAACTCTGGATTCTGATAGAGGGCCGTGAGCCTTAGACCTGAGTGCAAAAATGGAGGCTCTAGACACTTCCAGAGCTGAGATATCGAAAGTCAAAATTTCGACCAGAAAAAAAAAACGACAGTGTTACCCCTTACGTTTTTTTTTTTGGGCGAAAAATTAAGTATCCCCAATCTTCTCAAAACTCTGGATTCTGATAGAGGGCCATGAGACTTAGACCTGAGTGCAACAATGGAGGCTCTAAACCCTTCCAGAGCTGAGATATCGAAAATCAAAATTTCGACCCGTAAAAAAAATGACAGTGTTACCCCTTACGTTTTTTTTTTTGGGCGAAAAATTAAGTATCCCCAATCTTCTCAAAACTCCGGATTCTGATAGAGGGCCGTGAGCCTTAGACCTGAGTGCAACAATGGAGGCTCTAAACCCTTCCAGAGCTGAGATATCGAAAATCAAAATTTCGACCCGTAAAAAAAACGACAGTGTTACCCCTTACGTTTTTTTTTTTTGGGCGAAAAATCAAGTATCCCCAATCTTCTCAAAACTCTGGATTCTGATAGAGGGCCATGAGACATAGACCTGAGTGCAACAATGGAGGCTCTAGACCCTTCCAGTGCTGAGATATCGAAACTCAAAATTTCGACCTGAAAAAAAAACGACAGTGTTACCCCTTACGTTTTTTTTTTTTTGGGCGAAAAATTAAGTATCCCCAATCTTCTCAAACTCTGGATTCTGATAGAGGGCCATGAGACATAGACCTGAGTGCAACAATGGAGGCTCTAGACCCTTCCAGAGCTGAGATATCGAAATTCAAAATTTTGACCAGAAAAAAAAACGACAGTGTTACCCCTTACGTTTTTTTTTGGGCGAAAAATTTAGTATCCCTAATCTTCTCAAAACTCTGGATTCTGATAGAGGGCCATGAGACTTAGACCTGAGTGCAACAATGGAGGCTCTAGACCCTTCCAGAGCTGAGATATCGAAACTCAAAATTTCAACCCGAAAAAAAAAACGACAGTGGTACCCCTTTCGGTTTTTTTTTCGGGCGAAAAATGAAGTTTTTCCAATCTTCTCAAAACTCTGGATTCTGATAGAGGGCCATGAGACTTAAACCTGAGTGCAAAAATGGAGGCTCTAGACCCTTCCAGAGCATGAGATATCGAAAATCAAAATTTCGACCAGAAAAAAAACGTCAGTGTTACCCCTTACGTTTTTTTTGGGGGGGCGAAAAATTAAGTATCCCCAATCTTCTCAAAACTCTGGATTCTGATAGAGGGCCATAAGACATAGACCTGAGTGCAACAATGGAGGCTCTAGACCCTTCCAGAGCTGAGATATCGAAAATCAAAATTTCGACCCGAAAAAAAAAAACGACAGTGTTACCCCTTATGGTTTTTTTTTTGGGCGAAAAATTAAGTATCCCCAAACTTCTCAAAACTCTGGATTCTGATAGAGGGCCGTGAGCCTTAGACCTGAGTGCAAAAATGGAGGCTCTAGACCCTTCCAGAGCTGAGATATCGAAAGTCAAAATTTCGACCAGAAAAAAAAAACGACAGTGTTACCCCTTACGTTTTTTTTTTTGGGCGAAAAATTAAGTATCCCCAATCTTCTCAAAACTCTGGATTCTGATAGAGGGCCATGAGACTTAGACCTGAGTGCAACAATGGAGGCTCTAAACCCTTCCAGAGCTGAGATATCGAAAATCAAAATTTCGACCCGTAAAAAAAATGACAGTGTTACCCCTTACGTTTTTTTTTTTGGGCGAAAAATTAAGTATCCCCAATCTTCTCAAAACTCCGGATTCTGATAGAGGGCCGTGAGCCTTAGACCTGAGTGCAACAATGGAGGCTCTAAACCCTTCCAGAGCTGAGATATCGAAAATCAAAATTTCGACCCGTAAAAAAAACGACAGTGTTACCCCTTACGTTTTTGTTTTTTTTGGGCGAAAAATCAAGTATCCCCAATCTTCTCAAAACTCTGGATTCTGATAGAGGGCCATGAGACTTAGACCTGAGTGCAACAATGGAGGCTCTAGACCCTTCCAGAGCTGAGATATCGAAAATCAAAATTTCAACCCGTAAAAAAAACGACAGTGTTACCCCTTACATTTTTTTTTGGGGGGGGGGGCGAAAAATTAAGTATCCCCAATCTTCTCAAAACTCTGGATTCTGATAGAGGGCCATGAGACATAGACCTGAGTGCAACAATGGAGGCTCTAGACCCTTCCAGTGCTGAGATATCGAAACTCAAAATTTCGACCCGTAAAAAAAACGACAGCGTTACCCCTTACGTTTTTTTTTTTGGGCGAAAAATTAAGTATCCCCAATCTTCTCAAACCTCTGGATTCTGATAGAGGGCCATGAGACTTAGACCTGAGTGCAACAATGGAGGCTCTAAACCCTTCCAGAGCTGAGATATCGAAAATCAAAATTTCGACCCGTAAAAAAAATGACAGTGTTACCCCTTACGTTTTTTTTTTTTTGGGCGAAAAATTAAGTATCCCCAATCTTCTCAAAACTCTGGATTCTGATAGAGGGCCATGAGACATAGACCTGAGTGCAACAATGGAGGCTCTAGACCCTTCCAGAGCTGAGATATAGAAATTCAAAATTTCGACCAGAAAAAAAAAACGACAGTGTTACCTCTTACGTTTTTTTTTTTTGGGCGAAAAATTTTGTATCCCCAATCTTTTCAAAACTCTGGATTCTGATAGAGGGCCATGAGACATAGACCTGAGTGCAACAATGGAGGCTCTAGACCCTTCCAGTGCTGAGATATCGAAACTCAAAATTTCGACCTGAAAAAAAAACGACAGTGTTACCCCTTACGTTTTTTTTTTTGGGCGAAAAATTAAGTATCCCCAATCTTCTCAAACTCTGGATTCTGATAGAGGGCCATGAGACATAGACCTGAGTGCAACAATGGAGGCTCTAGACCCTTCCAGAGCTGAGATATCGAAATTCAAAATTTTGACCAGAAAAAAAAAACGACAGTGTTACCCCTTACGGTTTTTTTTGGGCGAAAAATTTAGTATCCCTAATCTTCTCAAAACTCTGGATTCTGATAGAGGGCCATGAGACTTAGACCTGAGTGCAACAATAGAGGCTCTAGACCCTTCCAGAGCTGAGATATCGAAACTCAAAATTTCAACCCGAAAAAAAAAACGACAGTGGTACCCCTTTCGTTTTTTTTTTCGGGCGAAAAATGAAGTTTTTCCAATCTTCTCAAAACTCTGGATTCTGATAGAGGGCCATGAGACTTAAACCTGAGTGCAAAAATGGAGGCTCTAGACCCTTCCAGAGCTGAGATATCGAAAATCAAAATTTCGACCAGAAAAAAAACGACAGTGTTACCCCTTACGTTTTTTTTGGGGGGGCGAAAAATTAAGTATCCCCAATCTTCTCAAAACTCTGGATTCTGATAGAGGGCCATGTGACATAGACCTGAGTGCAACAATGGAGGCTCTAGACCCTTCCAGAGCTGAGATATCGAAAATCAAAATTTCGACCCGAAAAAAAAAAACGACAGTGTTACCCCTTATGGTTTTTTTTTTGGGCGAAAAATTAAGTATCCCCAAACTTCTCAAAACTCTGGATTCTGATAGAGGGCCGTGAGCCTTAGACCTGAGTGCAAAAATGGAGGCTCTAGACCCTTCCAGAGCTGAGATATCGAAAGTCAAAATTTCGACCAGAAAAAAAACGACAGTGTTACCCCTTACGTTTTTTTTTTTGGGCAAAAAATTAAGTATCCCCAATCTTCTCAAAACTCTGGATTCTGATAGAGGGCCATGAGACTTAGACCTGAGTGCAACAATGGAGGCTCTAAACCCTTCCAGAGCTGAGATATCGAAAATCAAAATTTCGACCCGTAAAAAAAATGACAGTGTTACCCCTTACGTTTTTTTTTTTGGGCGAAAAATTAAGTATCCCCAATCTTCTCAAAACTCCGGATTCTGATAGAGGGCCGTGAGCCTTAGACCTGAGTGCAACAATGGAGGCTCTAAACCCTTCCAGAGCTGAGATATCGAAAATCAAAATTTCGACCCGTAAAAAAAACGACAGTGTTACCCCTTACGTTTTTTTTTTTTGGGCGAAAAATTAAGTATCCCCAATCTTCTCAAAACTCTGGATTCTGATAGAGGGCCATGAGACTTAGACCTGAGTGCAACAATGGAGGCTCTAGACCCTTCCAGAGCTGAGATATCGAAAATCAAAATTTCAACCCGTAAAAAAACGACAGTGTTACCCCTTACATTTTTTTTTGGGGGGGGGGGGGGCGAAAAATTAAGTATCCCCAATCTTCTCAAAACTCTGGATTCTGATAGAGGGCCATGAGAAATAGACCTGAGTGCAACAATGGAGGCTCTAGACCCTTCCAGTGCTGAGATATCGAAACTCAAAATTTCGACCCGTAAAAAAAACGACAGTGTTACCCCTTACGTTTTTTTTTTTTGGGCGAAAAATTAAGTATCCCCAATCTTCTCAAACCTCTGGATTCTGATAGAGGGCCATGAGACTTAGACCTGAGTGCAACAATGGAGGCTCTAAACCCTTCCAGAGCTGAGATATCGAAAATCAAAATTTCGACCCGTAAAAAAAATGACAGTGTTACCCCTTACGTTTTTTTTTTTTTGGGCTAAAAATTAAGTATCCCCAATCTTCTCAAAACTCTGGATTCTGATAGAGGGCCATGAGACATAGACCTGAGTGCAACAATGGAGGCTCTAGACCCTTCCAGAGCTGAGATATAGAAATTCAAAATTTCGACCAGAAAAAAAAAACGACAGCGTTACCTCTTACGTTTTTTTTTTGGGCGAAAAATTTTGTATCCCCAATCTTTTCAAAACTCTGGATTCTGATAGAGGGCCATGAGACATAGACCTGAGTGCAACAATGGAGGCTCTAGACCCTTCCAGTGCTGAGATATCGAAAATCAAAATTTCGACCCGTAAAAAAAACGACAGTGTTACCCCTTACGTTTTTTTTTTTTTGGGCGAAAAATTAAGTATCCCCAATCTTCTCAAACTCTGGATTCTGATAGAGGGCCATGAGACTTAGACCTGAGTGCAACAATGGAGGCTCTAAACCCTTCCAGAGCTGAGATATCGAAAATCAAAATTTCGACCCGTAAAAAAAACGACAGTGTTACCCCTTACGTTTTTTTTTGGGGGGGGGCGAAAAATTAAGTATCCCCAATCTTCTCAAAACTCTGGATTCTGATAGAGGGCCATGAGACATAGACCTGAGTGCAACAATGGAGGCTCTAGACCCTTCCAGTGCTGAGATATCGAAACTCAAAATTTCGACCTGAAAAAAAAACCGACAGTGTTACCCCTTACGGTTTTTTTTTTTGGGCGAAAAATTAAGTATCCCCAATCTTCTCAAAACTCTGGATTCTGATAGAGGGCCATGAGACTTAGACCTGAGTGCAACAATGGAGGCTCTAGACCCTTCCAGAGCTGAGATATCGAAAATCAAAATTTCAACCCGTAAAAAAACGACAGTGTTACCCCTTACGTTTTTTTTTGGGGGGGGGCGAAAAATTAAGTATCCCCAATCTTCTCAAAACTCTGGATTCTGATAGAGGGCCATGAGACTTAGACCTGAGTGCAACAATGGAGGCTCTAGACCCTTCCAGAGCTGAGATATCGAAACTCAAAATTTCAACCCGAAAAAAAAAAACGACAGTGGTACCCCTTTCGTTTTTTTTTTTTCGGGCGAAAAATGAAGTTTTTCCAATCTTCTCAAAACTCTGGATTCTGATAGAGGGCCATGAGACTTAAACCTGAGTGCAAAAATGGAGGCTCTAGACCCTTCCAGAGCTGAGATATCGAAAATGAAAATTTCGACCAGAAAAAAAAACGACAGTGTTACCCCTTACGTTTTTTTTGGGGGGGCGAAAAATTAAGTATCCCCAATCTTCTCAAAACTCTGGATTCTGATAGAGGGCCATGAGACATAGACCTGAGTGCAACAATGGAGGCTCTAGACCATTCCAGAGCTGAGATTTCGAAAATCAAAATTTGACCCGAAAAAAAAAAACGACAGTGTTACCCCTTATGGTTTTTTTTTTTGGGCGAAAAATTAAGTATCCCCAAACTTCTCAAAACTCTGGATTCTGATAGAGGGCCGTGAGCCTTAGACCTGAGTGCAAAAATGGAGGCTCTAGACCCTTCCAGAGCTGAGATATCGAAATTCAAAATTTCGACCAGAAAAAAAAAACGACAGTGTTACCCCTTACGTTTTTTTTTTTGGGCGAAAAATTAAGTATCCCCAATCTTCTCAAAACTCTGGATTCTGATAGAGGGCCATGAGACTTAGACCTGAGTGCAACAATGGAGGCTCTAAACCCTTCCAGAGCTGAGATATCGAAAATCAAAATTTCGACCCGTAAAAAAAATGACAGTGTTACCCCTTACGTTTTTTTTTTTGGGCGAAAAATTAAGTATCCCCAATCTTCTCAAAACTCCGGATTCTGATAGAGGGCCGTGAGCCTTAGACCTGAGTGCAAAAATGGAGGCTCTAGACCCTTCCAGAGCTGAGATATCTAAACTCAAAATTTCGACCCGAAAAAAAAAACGACAGTGTTACCCCTTACGTTTTTTTTATTGGGCGAAAAATTAAGTATCCCCAATCTTCTCAAAACTCTGGATTCTGATAGAGGGCCATGAGACTTAGACCTGAGTGCAACAATGGAGGCTCTAGACCCTTCCAGAGCTGAGATATCGAAAATCAAAATTTCGACCCGAAAAAAAACGACAGTGTTACCCCTTACGTTTTTTTTGGGTGAAAAATTAAGTATCCCCAATCTTCTCAAAACTCTGGATTCTGATAGAGGGCCGTGAGCCTTAGACCTGAGTGCAACAATGGAGGCTCTAGACCCTTCCAGAGCTGAGATATCGAAATTCAAAATTTTGACCAGAAAAAAAAAACGACAGTGTTACCCCTTAAATTTTTTTTTTGGGCGAAAAATTTAGTATCCCCAATCTTCTCAAAACTCTGGATTCTGATAGAGGGCCATGAGACTTAGACTTGAGTGCAAAAATGGAGGCTCTAGACCCTTCCAGAGCTGAGATATCGAAACTCAAAATTTCGACCCGAAAAAAAAACAACCCCTTGGTACCCCTGGTACCCCTTTCGTTTTTTTTTCAGGTGAAAAATGAAGTTTCTCCAATCTTCTCAAAACTCTGGATTCTGATAGAGGGCCATGAGACTTAAACCTGAGTGCAAAAATGGAGGCTCTAGACCCTTCTAGAGCTGAGACATCGAAAATCAAAATTTCGACCAGAAAAAAAACGACAGTGTTACCCCTTACGGTTTTTTTTTTGGGCGAAAAATTAAGTATCCCCAATCTTCTCAAAACTCTGGATTCTGATAGAGGGCCATGAGACTTAGACCTGAGTGCAACAATGGAGGCTCTAGACCCTTCCAGAGCTGAGATATCGAAATTCAAAATTTTGACCAGAAAAAAAAACAACAGTGTTACCCCTTACGTTTTTTTTTGGGCGAAAAATTTAGCATCCCTAATCTTCTCAAAACTCTGGATTCTGATAGAGGGCCATGAGACTTAGACCTGAGTGCAACAATGGAGGCTCTAGACCCTTCCAGAGCTGAGATATCGAAACTCAAAATTTCGACCCGAAAAAAAAAAACGACAGTGGTACCCCTTTCGTTTTTTTTTCGGGCGAAAAATGAAGTTTCTCCAATCTTCTCAAATCTCTGGATTCTGATAGAGGGCCATGAGACTTAAACCTGAGTGCAAAAATTGAGGCTCTAGACCCTTCCAGAGCTGAGATATCGAAAATCAAAATTTCGACCAGAAAAAAAAACGACAGTGTTACCCCTTACGTTTTTTTGGGGGGGGGCGAAAAATTAAGTATCCCCAATCTTCTCAACACTCTGGATTCTGATAGAGGGCCATGAGACTTAGACCTGAGTGCAACAATGGAGGCTCTAGACCCTTCCAGAGCTGAGATATCGAAAATCAAAATTTCGACCCGAAAAAAAAACGACAGTGTTACCCCTTACGTTTTTTTTGGGCGAAAAATTAAGTATCCCCAATCTTCTCAAAACTCTGGATTCTGATAGAGGGCCGTGAGACTTAGACCTGAGTGCAACAATGGACGCTCTAGACCCTTCCAGAGCTGAGATATCGAAAATCAAAATTTCAACCCGTAAAAAAACGACAGTGTTACCCCTTACGTTTTTTTTTTGGGGGGGCGAAAAATTAAGTATCCCCAATCTTCTCAAAACTCTGGATTCTGATAGAGGGCCATGAGACATAGACCTGAGTGCAACAATGGAGGCTCTAGACCCTTCCAGAGCTGAGATATCGAAATTCAAAATTTCAACCAGAAAAAAAAAACGACAGTGTTACCCCTTACGTTTTTTTTTTTTTGGGCGAAAAATTTAGTATCCCCAATCTTCTCAAAACTCTGGATTCTGATAGAGGGCCATGAGACATAGACCTGAGTGCAACAATGGAGGCTCTAGACCCTTCCAGTGCTGAGATATCGAAACTCAAAATTTCGACCTGAAAAAAAACCTACAGTGTTACCCCTTACGTTTTTTTTTTTTGGGCGAAAAATTAAGTATTCCCAAATATTCTCAAAACTCTGGATTCTGATAGAGGGCCATGAGACTTAGACCTGAGTGCAACAATGGAGGCTCTAAACCCTTCCAGAGCTGAGATATCGAAAATCAAAATTTCGACCCGTAAAAAAAACGACAGTGTTACCCCTTACGTTTTTTTTGGGGGCGAAAAATTAAGTATCCCCAATCTTCTCAAAACTCTGGATTCTGATAGAGGGCCATGAGACTTAGACCTGAGTGCAACAATGGAGGCTCTAGACCCTTCCAGAGCTGAGATATCGAAAATCAAAATTCTGACCCGTAAAAAAAACGACAGTTTTACCCCTTACGTTTTTTTGGGGGGGGGGGCGAAAAATTAAGTATCCCTAATCTTCTCAAAACTCTGGATTCTGATAGAGGGCCATGACCTGAGTGCAACAATGGAGGCTCTAGACCCTTCCAGAGCTGAGATATCGAAAATCAAAATTTCGACCCGAAAAAAAAACGACAGTGTTACCCCTTACGTTTTTTTTTTTGGGGCGAAAAATTAAGTATCCTTAATCTTCTCAAAACTTTGGATTCTGATAGAGGGCCATGAGACTTCCTTTTTTATATAGATTTTTAACAAAATAATGCCAAATTTTCTCTTTTTTTAGATTTTGACATTATTTTACACGAAAAATGCATGCTGCACATGTTCTTGTGAAATAAAGTATATTTTACAAAAAATACCCATGCTTTTTTATTTATTTTTTATTAAACAATCAAAATCATCTTACAAATAAATCTTCAATATCAAAACAATTTAAGATTTTTGTAAACACAATAAATAAATAAATAAATAAATAAATAGAACATAAAATATCACAGAGGTCTAATTTATCAGATTGTGCATAATTTTGAAAACCTCCAATGATTGTCTTGTTTTATATCTTTCAAAGCTTTATTATACAAAGTTAACTCTTCATAAAAACCAAAAAACAAAGGTCTTATCTTCCTAAATCTACACGTATGTATAAACTGCTTAGCTAAAATTATTAAACTGTTATACATTAAAATAGAGTCTGGTTGAACCAGGCTACATTAAAATGCCCATAAGTTTCAAGTATTATTTTTTTCACCATCATGATCAGGAAGTAACTCGTAATACAATGAAACGAATAACTGAAACTGTATACAATTATTTTACACAAAATAAATGTTTTAAAATGCTTATTGTACAGTAATGTATAGCATCATAACATAGAGAGTAGGACGTTTCTTGTTCAATAAAAGCTTCGTTTCATGTGTAAAATACCCTCCAAATTACGTTAGGTGGCGTCATTAGGTTTCAAATCTAAGCTCCGCCCCTCAATTACGTTCCTGGCGCTGGTGTTGGTTAGAATCTAACGCCGCCCCTCACTTCCGGTTCTGGCGCTGGGGTTCTGAAACTGGGGTTCTGAAACTGGTGGTGCTGCGGGTCTGCAGCTGGATACTATAGGTAACTTCAGTGCCGTTAGCACCTAGTGCTTACAGATTAGGAGACATTAGTGTGTTCGCTGCATTTGTAATGTTATACTTTTAAAATAGGTTAACATCCGGGTATCTCTCCACTGGAATGTGTTAACGCAAACGTGTAAGTTCCACGTTTGAAGGGGTTAAACCGTGACATCTACACGTTTTCCAAAGTGGACCAACGTGATTATTTCACGTCTTGTCGTGATACCGGGTTGGCAGAGGCGATTGCGTGTAGAATAGGTCAAACGTGTAAGTTTCACGTTTGAGGGGGTTAAACCGTGACATCTACACGTTTTCCAAAGTGGACCAACGTGATTATTTCACGTCGGGTATCACGACGGAAGTCATAGTCTATGGACGGAAGCGGGGAGCGGGGTGTTCAAACGAGCCGTGTTATTGGTTGGCGCCTAGCCAATGAAATGGGACTAATAATGTTGTCTGTGTGCAAATCTCAGCAAGTTCAGATTTTTATTTTACAGGTTTTCACATCGGAGCTGTGAGTGTAAATGTTTGCGTTCACGTACGAATATTTATTGTACAAGTTCTCAAATTCACATCTACGTGCTCTCGAGTTTAGCTGCTCATTTACCTTCATACACAGCAGCGTTAACAAGTCTTTTGTCATTTGATGCAAAGGTAATGTTATACTAAATATATTGTTATACATGAAGATAAAACAAACAAAAAATTAAAATATTAGCAGTCCATGAAAAGGATTGCTTTCTTTGTTGGCATCCATATCAACGAATCACAGCAACACTTGACTCAACCAATGGGTTTGGGGAGGGGCTATGCTTTTGTCCACCCAATGGATGATGGGTGATTGTTCAGGAAACCTGTTTGAAAATAATTAAATGGTAACTATTTTTGTGCAATGTGCAAATTACTAATAACCAAATTACTAAAATAATGCCTGGAGGGTTTAAAGGTGCCATCTGTAAAAATTGAGGTTAAAATATCCCAAAAATGAGCAACACGCATCAAAAGATTGAGAAGAAATAAGGTTGATGATGTCATTAAAAAACTGACAAGTAATAGTGCTGCCGAGATATTAACCTGAATTAGCATGCTAAATTACTAGCCCCGGCCCGGCAGGTGTCGTAATACCAGTTTCGACCATGGGAGGCGGTATGCGGGCGGGCAACGTTACCACCAGCCAAACTGCAGTACACGAGTAAGTCGCGCTCGCGCCAGCTTGTGTGTACTTGAACCTGACGTCAGTCGTGTGGAAAATACAGCCCACTACTACATTTCAGTTCAGGGAAGAGTTAAAAAAAAATGATTGGTCGATATTATGCATGAGGAATACATTTTGGTAAGTTGTAGCATACTGTATCTTTCAACAGTGTTCGTGTTCTTTTACCATTAGCTAGTAGAGATGATCGGTTCACGTGTGCTAGGGATCTGTCGTGTAAAGCGCCAATACTGTATTTATTGTTTGAATTGCGTAATAAAATGAACAGAATCTGAGAGCTGACATCGGTCTCAGTGTCCTTTTCTGTGCATGACAAAAATGTGTGGCGTGAAAGTGTGTGAAAAGTGTTGTGAGAGTTGGCAGCTCTGAAAGACGCTAGCTTGGTCCACATCAGGGAATTGCTGTCTGTCAAATTAATTCAAACTAATGATAAAAATGTAATATGAACAAATCGAATATCATAAAACTAGAAATAATAGCCTGGGCTTTAATTTTCCCATATCGTCGAAATGCACCGACTTGTCTATGAGACGGCCCTTATAATTTAGTATTGAGATGTTGTTCATTAAGTCTCTAATCTCTGAAAATCTCCAAATGCTCCACGTGAAACTGCGGTCTTCCAACCTTTTACTATCGCATCAATTGATTTGATGAATATGCACGAGGGAGACACAGCAACACAGCACTCGCCCATATTGTTTGAAGACATGAGAGAGCGCGTGGCCGTGGAGGTATTTCTGGAGGTATACTGCCCCCATCTGGTATGGAACATGTTGTATGATTTGATTTTAAATCCCATTTGGCACCTTTAAGCTAGGTCAGTCATCATCATTGTTGTTCAGAATGTCAACAGAAGAGAGGGCATACAGAGACACCTGGAGGACAAGATCTGTAACGAGAGAGTTAATGGGATAAGAGTTGAAATGCTGTTGTTTCAAAGAAATTAATGGGGTCTTTAATATTTCTTTCTTTCCACTGTAGATCTGTCAAACCCGGTGTGGCAGATTTTCTGAGCATACGCTTGAATGAGATTTGAGAGCTGCAGTATGTAACCATTGTTCACTTCTGCACACAGCTGTTTGATTTTAAACTATTGGAAGACGACATGAGGCTCATCGAATCCTTTAACAGGAACAAAAGGCTTGTTGTTCCAACTATAATGGTAACTACGAATACTTAATTGCAAATCAAAAAAAAAAAAAAACGTTACTGCATTGAAATGTCTATTGTAACTGAAAAAAATGAATGTCGCTTCACAGAAAGATGGACAAAATGTTTGGAGAGATGCAGGACATCCACATTTTCCCTTCAGTGATCCATATTGACAAAACTGGAATTTTTTTAAACCTACAAGATCTAAAGGTGACATGTTTAATAAAACGAATTTAAATAAAGAGCTTCATTTAAATAATTGTTTCTTTTGAATTGATGTAGAGCCCACCAAAGGTGTAATACACATGGCTTTTTTAATGAAACCAAGTATTTAGCATATACAACCATTGCAAGGACAGCAGACATTGTCTGTACATGTGCACAGATCCCAAACTTCTAAAAATTAATCACCACAAAATCAGGTCCATTTCGTGAATTTTATTTAACATTTTTCAAACTTGTAATACATTATATGCTACATTCATAAAAAAAAATGAAGTCATTAGCAATTTTTTTTAAATTTTATTTTATTTTTTATCATCCTTCCAACAGCCTAGCATTAAACCCCACCACTAAAGCTGTTCGTATAGCTTGTGAAGTTAATGAAATCCCTATTGTGTATGGTTTTTTACTGAAATTCACCCCCACCCACAGAATGTTAAGATCAAAGTTCTCAGAAATCATCCTTTCACAAACCAGAGCAAAACACAAGCAGCTACATGCTTTTCTCTATTAACAGACGGGGGTGGACAGAAGGGGAACGAGGCGAATAAAAAACAAGGGCAGTGGACTTGAAAGGAGAAGCGGAAAATCAGAAACAAAAAGCACAGTCCTAAAAACTTGGAATTTTTATTTTTCGTCTTTTGTACACAGAGGCCTGTACGAAGAGTGGCCTGTGAGGGTCAGCCACGTGGTCACATTTATCCATAAAGATCATCATCGTTGTCCTCATTGAAGACTGTGCCTCCGCCACCTCCAGAGGAGCTCTGACTTGGTCCACTTCCACCTTGGTTACTGGATGGGAATCTTAAATAAAGTAAAACAAACATTTAAAATCTTAATGAAAGATGGACCCCTTTAATGTCCATGTTAAAAAATAAAATTAATTAATTAATAATAATAATAATAATAATTATTATGTCTTTGGGGTCTATCAACTGATTACCCATATTCTTCAAAAATTGTGTAAGAATTGAATTCTTATGCAACACAACACAAGTTTGGAACAACTTGAGTAAATGACAATTCTCATTTTTAGGCAAACAACCACTTTAATATCACAAAAGCGGCCACACCAACACCATAATTTAAGAACCCACCTGAAACTGCCAAAGCCTCTGCTTTGCTGCAGGGTCTGTGCGAACATCTCATATTTGCGGATGTCGTTATCACTGACAGAGCGGCGGGCAAAGCGCATGGCCTCCTCAAAATGGTCCTTCCTAATCTCAGGCACAGGGTCATCCTCCTCCACTTCCTGAATATACAAGATCAAAACCACCAACATGTTGGAAAATCAAAACGGCCATTCCAATTTAAAATGCAGGAACATTAATCAACACAACATTATGCCATTATCTATTTGAATTTGCCCAATTTTGAAAAATTGCCCAACTAGGATGTAAAAAAAAAAAAGAAATAGAAATTAAGTATTACTTGAATGGGCCGAGAAACACTACATTAGACAAACTTAAATCTCACCATTGCAGAAGGGTTGGTCTGCCTCTCGCGTTCCCGTCTGATCTCATTTTCAATGGACTCACGGATGGCCAGTTTACAGGCCCTCTGACAGATCTCGGTCAAATCAGCACCTGAAAAGCCATTGGTCATCTTGGCCAAGAAGTCCACGTCCACGTCCTACGCAAAGACAACGTTTTAATACCAATTAAATCCAAAGAACAAAAATAAATAAATATACCATCCAACCTCACCTTTGAGATTGGCGACTTCCTGAGATTCGCTTTGAGAATGGAAATGCGAGACTTCTCATCAGGCAGTGGGATGTAGATAAGCTGGTCCAGTCGGCCAGGCCTGAGGATGGCAGGATCAATGATGTCTGGTCTGTTGGTGGCCCCAATGATGAAGACGTTCTTCTTGCTGGACATACCATCCATTTCTGTAAGGATCTGGTTAATGACTCTGTCAGCTGCTCCACCACCATCACCAACGTTTCCACCACGAGCTTTAGCAATAGAGTCCAATTCATCAAAGAAGAGTACACAAGGAGCAGCTTGACGAGCCTGGAGGACAGAGACCAAATCCATTTTAAAATGCATCCTTAATTTACATGTCAACAACTGAAAAGCCTGGTTTTTCTTCACATTCAAAATCAAATAAACAGGATTGAGTTAGAAACCACATTGTTGAAATTATAAGATCACATACCTTATCAAAGATTTCACGGACATTAGCCTCTGATTCTCCAAACCACATAGTGAGCAGTTCTGGGCCCTTGATTGAGATGAAGTTGGCCTGGCACTCATTGGCAATGGCCTTGGCCAGTAGGGTTTTACCACAACCTGGTGGTCCATAAAACAGCACACCCTTGGATGGGGTCATGCCAAACTTAAGGAATTTGTCTGGATGTTCCACTGGGTACTAAATAGGATAGAAAATGTAGAAAGCATTTCAAAATTAAGCTGTGACCATTTTGTAGTCAACAAAATCTGATTAAGACTGCTCATTACCTGCACCAGCTCCTGCAGCTCTCTCTTGACATCGTCAAGGCCACCAATATCCTCCCAGGTGATGTTGGGCACCTCCACTACGGTCTCTCTCAGGGCAGAGGGGTTGCTCTGGCTAAGAGCCCACTGTTAGGTAAAAGAGCAAAGCAATTATGTCTTTTGTTTCTGAATGCAAGTCTCACACTTAAGAGTTACTTAGATAGAAGATCCTCACCCTGAAGTCATCCATTGTAACAGCCAAGGAGTTCATAACCTCTGCGTCGATGGTCTCATCCTCCAGATCGATGAGGTCCATTTTCTTACGGATGGCTTGCAGAGCAGCCTCGGAGCAAAGGGCGGCCAGATCAGCACCCACATGGCCATGGGTTTCATTCGCCACCTGAAGCCAATTGGAGAAACAAACAAAAAAAACGAAATTGTGTGAAAATGCAATTACTTGGTGCCCTAAATAAAACAAAACATAAATGTCATGAAAGAGAAAAAGACATTCTGAAAAGGTCTTCCTTTTTTCCATTTAAAATCCACTTGGCTTAAAATTCTGATGGAGCAGACTTAAGCAGGCAATGGCAGAAGAGTCATGCGCATTAAGGAGACCCAGCTTAAACAAATAAATCTCTGAGCACTGAATGTTCAAACATTCTCTGAAACACACCTGCTCCAGATCAACATCATCAGCAAGCTTCATGTTCTTGGTGTGAATCTGAAGTATCTCAAGTCTTCCAGTAGCGTCTGGAATGCCGATGTCCACCTCTCTGTCAAAACGTCCTGAAATCAAGAGTCAGGAGGTCATGAGCACAAGATGTTCAGTGCATGTAGCCAAAGAGCCTGAAAATCAACTGGAAACATTTGCTCAAGTGTTGCTTTGTAAAGAGACATCTACAGAGTGATCTCACCAAATCGCCTGAGAGCTGGGTCAATGCTGTTTGGTCTGTTAGTGGCTGCCATGACTATGACATGAGCCCTTTGTTTCAGTCCATCCATCAAAGTGAGCAGCTGAGACACAATGCGCCTCTCCACCTCACCATGAGTCTGGAAAAACAGATGGAAAACCATTTAGAGAAACATCCCTTAGACAATCTTAAACCACCTTTCCACTACACACGACATTCGCATACGATTGTCATGATACGATCGTACACGTGATTCGGACACGTGGTCCGTTAATGAAATGTCCAATTCGCGAACTGACTCCTTTGAACCGATTCACGTTAATGAATGGTTAAAACAACATTTGTCCAACACTGAACTCAAGAGACAAATTGGAAACACTTTACAATAAGGTTAGATTTATTAAAGTCTATTTAACTACATTAGTTAGCATTCTATTAATATTAGTTTCTATGCAGATTCACTCCATGGCAAAACCACCCCAGTCATTCTAGAATGATTCATTCCTTCCTTCCAAATAGAGCTCTTCAAGTCATTTGGTGAAACTGTTTTTATATCGCAATATCGACATTGATTAATATCGGTATCGGCCATAACAGCAATATTAATATCATTATATTGGGGAGAGAAATGTCCTTTAGAATAACGCATACAAAATGCATTAAATCGTTATGTTTCCAAGACAACATTTCATTGTAATATTTTCTTATTTTTTAATGCAATGTTTTTATTTATGTTTTATTACATATTTATTTAATTTGCCTCTCACATTGCAAGAACAGAAAGATAAAGGCAAGAATTTGTATCCATGATTAGACTGAAAGCTCTTACCACAGAAGTTATTAGAATATCAATGTGTTACAGCTTTAAATATTTTACTGATGAATGAAACCCAGTCAGTCAAAGTAATAATTATTTGTGCAAAGCAGATGATGTGATTGAGCGTGATAATCTTTGATCCATTACAAAAGCAGTCTTACCTTCTCTCTTTTGGGAGCGATAGCATCAAGTTCATCAATAAAGATGATGGCAGGTGCATTCTTCTCTGCTTCCTCGAAAGCTTTGCGCAAATTGCTCTCAGATTCACCAGCCAGTTTACTCATGATCTCAGGGCCTGGGACAATTAAAATAATTTACTTCAGTTTTCCTCAGGATCATAAACTGAGATGCCGACATTCAAGCATAAAACAAATCATAAGAAGCCATTAAAATTAATTTAAATTGTGTTCTTGAATCCCCACCATTGATGAGGAAGAAGAATGCTCCAGTTTCATTTGCCACAGCACGAGCTATGAGTGTTTTTCCAGTTCCAGGGGGTCCATATAGCAGAATGCCACGGGGAGGCTGTTATAAAAAAAAAAAGAAAAAAAAAAGATTTGTACCTCGGACTGCAAATTCACAACACTAATGTATTTGAGCCTCATAGTGCAGATAATTACCTTCACTCCTATAGCCTTGAAGAGAGCTGGGTGTCTGAGCGGCAGCTCTACCATTTCTTTGATTTGGGCAAGCTGTTTCCTGACCCCTCCAATGTCATCATAACCCACCTCATTCAAAGACTCTTCCTCATCCTGCAAACACGAGTGCAGACGCATTTATACACACTGTTCTTTCACAAAACCCATTTTAAATCATGACAAAACTTGAAACATCTACTTGCCTCTCTCTTGATAGGTTCCCCCTCACAGTGGATCACTGTGTCTGGGGCCACAATACAGTACGGGCTGGGGTCAGTCTCCACCACTTTGAACTCCACAGCACGCATGCCTCCTCTGACCAGGAAAATATCCCCTATGGAAATCAAGCCAAACCAATGTCATTAGAAAAGAAAATTATGTTAATATAAAATGTATGATTCACACATGCTGCTTTAGACAAACCACAAACTTTCTGGTCCTTAACCCCCTAAAATGGACTGGAGCACCGGCGATGGCTCATTGACGGATCACGTTCTGTGCACTATGACCCTAACGTGTCGCATGTTGTGACGTCAAAAGCTGCGTCATTGGACCGTGCATTTGACTCCCATCTGCTATATGTTCCTTCTTATCATTATTGTCTTTTTACCATTGCTTCATTCTATCATTTCTCTCTCGTTTATACACTCGCAAATACAAGCACATTGACACACATGCAACGTTATGTCAAAACAAAAGTATGCGGACGCACTGAACTCTGTCTGCTCATCGGCTTTATTTATTTATTATTTATTTTATTATTAATTGTTCTGACAGGGTCTATTTATTTTATATTCTAACCAATTCAATGTTCAATCAATATTCAAAATGTTATCTGTTTGACCACAAATGCAATTGAATATTTTACATGGCATTTTTACCCCCTTTTTTTAAATGAGTGTATCTTCAAAACAAACTTATGTACACAGTTCAAATTTCTGTATAGTTTTAAATCATTTTATGCACATTTTTCACATTGAAAAGTTTGAGGTTGACATTAATCATTTTTTTGTATTGAATAAATTATGTAGAATTTTAAAAAATGTGTTCTTTTTGTTTATTGCACTGTTGAGATATTTATCTAGTTAGTATTAATTAATTACAAATATAGCCTACAAATTGGGAGAGTAAGGATTATTTTGATGTATGGTATATGAAAATGCTCAAAAGAATGACAGCACAGCATGTAAAAATAGAAAGATATACTCTGGTGGAATTGTTCTATGGCAGGTCATAAAGGGTTAAAGGTTTAGTTCACCCAAAAATGAAAATTGTGTCATTAATTGCCTTCATTTAGTTTCAAACCCGTAAAACCTTAGTTCAACTTCGGAAACACAAATGAAAATCTTTTGATTAAACTTGAGAGATTTTGGTCTGTCTATTGGCAGCTTCGCAAATACCACTTGGACACTTCAAAAAGTTTATAAAGAGATCGTAAAACTAATCCAC